>NC_089220.1:94091305-94391305 GCF_963924675.1 Phocoena phocoena | reverse complement strand
ACGAATGCCTTGAACCTGGAGAGTTGGGACCCATGGAATGGGTACCATGCAGTATGACTTCAAAGTGTCTGCATTTGCTCACCGAAACTCACCAATGCTATCAGCCTGAAGTGTCCAGCCTTATGACCCATCCAGCTCTGGGTGTAGATGTGGTCATTCCCGGTTGCATCACATGCCCTGAGTGAATTTTTTAAGAATTGCTCTCTATTTCACTGTCTTTGTGTTTTCCTTTTGAAATTTATTTTGATAATGGGATTTATCAGATTTTCACTGCTGCGTTTATGCCGCTGTACACACGCTTCATTCTCTTACGGAGATATATAAATCCATGGGTTTTAAGATTCTTCCTAGTCAGGTATATTCCTAGGCGTTGAATATGTGGTGTTGAGTCCATTTCGTTGAGCAAGGAGTAGGTCTTGTCTATTATATATTTGGCTTATGGAATGTTATCTGTGCTAATTTCAGTCTCTGGTTTTATGCAGCACACCAACGCACCTTTCCCCATAAGCAAGCACTAGTTGGTTTTCTAAATTTGAGACCCTGTTCTGTTTTGTAATTCAGTTCATGTGTAGTCAAGTTTACATTCCGTGTATTAGTGATATCTTATGATGTTTCTTTTTCTGTGTGACGTATTTCACGTAGAATCACCGTACCTGCATCCACTCACTATGCCGCTACGGGCCTGATGACTCAGATTTCATTGCTGAGTGATATTGCATTGCACGTACGTGCCACAACGTCTTTATCCATTTGTGGCGTTCTGGGATATATACCTGGTACTTTAGACGAGTTTCTTGTGAACACAGCCGTCCCAAACATTGGGGTTGCTGTCTGTTTTTGATTTTAATTTCCCTAAGCTATAGGATCATAATTGGAAGTGCCATAGGCTGTGTTGCTTTGTTTCTTACGTGTTTCAGGAAACACCATACATTTCTCCAGGGTGGCTGCTGGCAATTTACATCCTGCCAATCAGCATAACAAGGCTCCCTGTTCTCCATATCCTGTCCTACCTTTCTGGATTTTACACTTTTTTCAGATGTCCCTTTTGCCCGGGGGGCAGTGAGACTTCATTGTAGTGCAGATTTCATTTATAGTCTTGCTTGGTTGGCCAAAAAGTGGGTAAGAGTTTTTTCCTGAATATATTCAGGAAAAAACGCATACGCACTTTTTGGCCAAGTGCATCATTGTCGACGTTCTGCCTCTTTTCCTATGCTTTCAGGGCAATTCCAGTCTACCCCCTGCAATCGTTTTCCTGAAATTCTGCCCCGCTTTCAAGTCCCTTTCGCAGGCTTACTTCAATATATTTTTGGAGGATAGCTGTCATTTATAGCTCCACAGTTTTGTGAATTACAGCGCCCCTGACCTCCTTTCTTCAACTCGCTTTCTTGTGAGCTAGGCACAAAACCGCAGGATTGCTTCAGGCCCTAATCTTTTTCTGGCAGGGAACGCTGAGCCTTTGGTTAATTCCTCTTCCTGGTGCGAAATGAGCGTTACATTTGCCCGTGCAGACACCTACAGCTAGTCTCTCATTGGTTCTCCTTATTCCTGTTCATCTTGCACAGAAATTGCAAACTGTGCCAAACAGGAGGTTAAAGGCACTGACTCTCCAAGCGCAGAGAGTGTTAGTAATGCGTCTGGAATGGTGAACCCGAGGACCAGGATACGAAATCTGAGATGCATTTTAAATCGTTTCCCAATCACACGGTGGACGATACTCTGGGTTTCCCATGCATGTTTAGCTGGAGGAAGAATCCCTTGAACCTGAAGAGTTGGGACCCATGGACCAGGATACGAAAACTGAGATGCATATTAAATCGTTTCCCAATCGCAAGGTGGACCATACTGTGGGTTTCCCATGCATGTTTCAGCTGGAGGAAGAATCCCTTGAACCTGGAGAGTTGGGACCCATGGAATGGGTACCATGCAGTATGACTTCAAAGGGTCTGCATTTGCTCACCGAAACTCACCAATGCTATCAGCCTGAAGTGTCCAGCCTTATGTCTCAACCAGCTCTGGGTATAGATGCGGTCAATCCCGGTTGCATCACATGCCCTGAGTGAATTATTTAAGAATTGCTCTCTATTTCACTGTCTTTGTGTTTTGTTTTTGAAATTTATTTTGATAATGGGATTTATCGGATTTTCACTGCTGCGTTTATGCCGCTGTACACACGCTTGATTCTCTTACGGAGACATATAAATCCATGGGTTTAAAGATTCTTCCTAGTCAGGTATATTCCTAGGCGTTGAATATGTGGTGTTGAGTCCCTTTCGTTAAGCAAGGAGTAGGTCTTGTCTATTACATATTTGGCTTATGAAATGTTATCTGTGCTAATTTCAGTCTCTGGTTTTATGCAGCACCCCAAAGAACCTTTTCCCATAAGCAAGCACTAGTTGGTTTTCTAAATTTGAGACCCTGTTCTGTTTTGTAATTCAGTTCATGTGTAGTCAAGTTTACATTCCGTGCATTAGTGATATCTTATGATGTTTCTTTTTCCTTGTGACGTAGTTTACGTAGAATCACCGTACCTGCATCCACTCACTATGCCGCTATGGGCCTGATGACACAGATTTCATTGCTGAGTGATATTGCATTGCACGTACGTGCCACAACTTCTTTATCCATTTTTTGCTTTCTGGGATATTTACCTGGTACTGTAGACGAGCTTCTTGGGAACACAGCCGTCCTAAACTTTGGGGTGGCTCTCTGTTTTTGATTTTAATTTCCCTAAGCAATAGGACCATAAGTGCAATTGCCATACGCTGTGTTGCTTTATTACTTACGTGTTTCAGGAAACACCATACACATCTCCAGGGTGGCTGTTGGCAATTTACATCCTGCCAATCAGCATAACAAGGCTCCCTGTTCTCCATATCCTGTCGTACCTTTCTGGATTTTACACTTTTTTCAGATGGCCCTTTTCCCCGTGGGGCAGTGAGATTTCATTGTAGTGCAGATTTCGATTACAGGCTTGCTTGGTTGGCCAAAAAGGGTGTATGCGTTTTTTCCTGAATATATTCAGGAAAAAACGCATACGCCCTTTTTGGCCAAGGGCATCATTTTCGACATTCTGCCTCTTTTCCTATGCTTTCAGGGCAATTCCAGTCCATCCCCTGCAATCGTTTTCCTGAAATTCTGCCCCGATTTCAAGTCCCCTTCGCAGGCTTACTTCAATATATTTTTGGAAGATCGCTGTCATTTATAACTCTGCAGGTTTGTGAATTACAGTGCCCCTGAGCTCCTTTCTTCAACTCGCTTTCTTGTGAGCTGGGCACAAAACCGCAGGATTGCTTCAGGCACTAATCTGTTTCCAGCAGGGCACGCTGAGCCTTTGGTTAATTCCTCTTCCTGGTTGGAAATGAGCGTTACATTTGCCCGTGCAGACACCTACAGCTAGTCTCTCATTGGTTCTCCCTATTCCTGTTCATCTTGCACAGAAATTGCAAGCTGTGCCAAACAGGAGGTTAAAGGCACTGACTCTCCAAGCGGGGAGAGTGTTAGTAAAGCGTCTGGAATGGTGAACCCGAGGACCAGGATACGAAATCTGAGATGCATTTTAAACTGTTTCCCAATCACAAGGCGGAAGATACTCTGGGTTTCCCATGCATGATTTAGCTGGAGGAAGAATCCCTTGAACCTGGTGAGTTGAGACCCATGGAATGGGTACCATGCAGTATGACTTGAAAGGGTCTGCATTTGCTCACCGAAACTCACCAATGCTATCAGCCTGAAGTGGCCAGCCTTATGTCTCAACCAGCTCTGGGTGTAGATGTGTTAAATCCCGGTTGCATCACATGCCCTGAGTGAATTATTTAAGAATTGCTCTCTATTTCACTGTCTTTGTGTTTTGTTTTTGAAAGTTATTTTGATAATGGGAATTATCGGATTTTCACTGCTGCGTTTCAGCCACTGTACACATGCTTGATTCTCTTACGGAGACATATATATCCATAGGTTTTAAGATTATTCCTAGTCAGTTATATTCCTAGGCGTTGAATATGTGGTGTTGGGTCCATTTCGTTGAGCAAGGAGTAGGTCTTGTTTATTACATATTTGGCTTATGGAAAGTTATCTGTGCTAATTTCAGTCTCTGGTTTTATGCAGCACCCCAACGCACCTTTCCCCATAAGCAAGCACTAGTTGGTTTTCTAAATTTGAGACCCTGTTCTGTTTTGTAATTCAGTTCATGTGTAGTCAAGTTTACATTCCGTGTATTAGTGATATCTTATGTTGTTTCTTTTTCTGTGTGACGTAGTTCACGTAGAATCACCGTACCTGCATCCACTCACTATGCCGCTACGGACCTGATGACCCAGATTTCAATGCTGAGTGATATTGCATTGCACATACGTGCCACAACTTCTTTATCCATTTTTTGCTTTCTGGAATATTTACCTGGTACTGTAGACGAGCTCCTTGGGAACACAGCCATCCCAAACTTTGGGGTGGCTCTCTGTTTTTGATTTTAATTTCCCTAAGCAAAAGGACCATAAGTGCAATTGCCATAGGCTGTGTTGCTTTATTTCTTATGTGTTTCAGGAAACACCCATTCACTTCTCCAGGATGGCTGTTGGCAATTTACATCCTGCCAATCAGCATAACAAGGCTCCCTGTTCTCCATATCCTGTCCTACCTTTCTGGATTTTACACTTTTTTCAGATGGCTCTTTGGCCGGGGGGGAAGTGAGATTTCATTGTAGTGCAGATTTCCTTTACAGGCTTGCTTGGTTGGCCAAAAAGTGCGTATGCGTTTTTTCCTGAATATATTCAGGAAAAAACGCATACGCACTTTTTGGCCAAGTGCATCATTGTCGACGTTGTGCCTCTTTTCCTATACTTTCAGGGCAATTCCAGTCTACCCCTTGCAATCGTTTTCCTGAAATTCTGCCCCGCTTTCAAGTCCCCTTCGCAGGCTTACTTCAATATACTATTGGAAGATAGTTGTCATTTATAACTCTGCAGGTTTGTGAATTACAGTGCCCCTGAGCTCCTTTCTTCAACTCGCTTTCTTGGGAGCTGGGCACAAAACCGCAGGATTGCTTCAGGCCCTAATCTGTTTCCGGCAGGGCACGCTGAGCCTTTGGTTAATTCCTCTTCCTGGTGGGAAATGAGCGTTACATTTGCCCGTGCAGACACCTATAGCTAGTCTCTCATTGGTTCTCCCTATTCCTGTTCATCTTGCACAGAAATTGCAAGCTGTGCCAAAGAGGAGGTTAAAGGCACTGACTCTCCAAGCAGGGAGAGTGTTAGTAAAGCATCTGGAATGGTGAACCCGAGGACCAGGATACGGAAACTGAGATGCATTTTAAATCGTTTCCCAATGAAAAGGTGAACCATACTGTGAGTTTCCCATACATGTTTTAGCTGGGGGAAGAATCCCTTGAACCATGAGAGTTGGGACCCATGGAATAGGTACCATGAAGTATGACTTCAAAGGGTCTGCATTTGCTCACCAAAACTCACCAATGCTATCAGCCTGAAGTGTCCAGCCGTATGTCTCAACCAGCTCTGGGTGTAGATGTGGTCAATCCCGGTTGCATCACATGCCCTGAGTGAATTATTTAAGAATTGCTCTCTATTTCACTGTTTTGTGTTTTGTTTTTGAAATTTATTTTGATAATGGGATTTATCGGATTTTCACTGTTGCATTTATGCCGCTGTACACACGCTTGATTCTCTTACGGAGACATATAAATCCATGGGATTTAAGATTCTTCCTAGTCATGTATATTCCTAGGCGTTGAATATGTGGTGTTGAGTCCATTTCGTTGAGCAAGGAGTAGGTCTTGTCTATTACATATTTGGCTTATGGAATGTTATCAGTGGTAATTTCAGTCTCTGGATTTATGCAGCACCCCAAGGCACCTTTCCCCATAAGCAAGCACTAGTTGGTTTTCTAAATGTGAGACCCTGTTCTGTTTTGTAATTCAGTTCATGTGTAGTCAAGTTTACATTCCGTGTATTAGTGATATCTTATGATGTTTCTTTTTCTGTGTTACGTAGTTCACGTAGAATCACCGTACCTGCATCCACTCACTATGCCGCTACGGGCCTGATGACACAGATTTCATTGCTGAGTGATATTGCATTGCACGTACGTGCCACAACTTCTTTATCCATTTTTTGCTTTCTGGGATATTTACCTGATACTGTAGACGAGCTTCTTGTGAACACAGCCGTCCCAAATATTGGGGTGGCTCTCTGGTTTTGATTTTAATTTCCCTAAGCTATAGGACCTTAACTGGAAGTGCCATAGGCTGTGTTGCTTTGTTTCTTAAGTGTTTCAGGAAACACCATACACTTCTCCAGGGTGGCTGCTGGCAATTTACATCCTGCCAATCAGCATAACAAGGCTCCCTGTTCTCCATATCCTGTCCTACCTTTCTGGATTTTACACTTTTTTCAGATGGTCTTTTGCCCGGGGGGCAGTGAGACTTCATGGTAGTGCAGATTTCTTTACAGGCTTGCTTGGTTGGCCAAAAAGGGCGTATGCGTTTTTTCCTGAATATATTCAGGAAAAAACGCATACGCCCTTTTTGGCCAAGTGCATCATTGTCGACGTTGTGCCTCTTTTCCTATGCTTTCAGGGCAATTCCAGTCTACCCCCTGCAATTGTTTTCCTGAAATTCTGCCCCGCTTTCAAGTCCCCTTCGCAGGCTTACTTCAATATATTTTTGGAGGATAGCTGTCATTTATAACTCTGCAGGTTTGTGAATTACAGTGCCCCTGAGCTCCTTTCTTCAACTCGCTTTCTTGTGAGCTGGGCACAAAACCGCAGGATTGCTTCAGGCCCTAATCTGTTTCTGGCAGGGCACGCTGAGCCTTTGGTTAATTCCTCTTCCTGGTGGGAAATGAGCATTACATATGCCCGTGCAGACACCTATATCTAGTCTCTCATTGGTTCTCCATATTCCTGTTCATCTTGCACAGAAATTGCATGCTGTGCCAAACAGGAGGTTAAAGGCACTGTCTCTCCAAGCGGTGAGAATGTTAGTAAAGCATCTGGAATGGTGAACCCTAGGACCGGGATACGAAAAGTGAGATGCATTTTAAATCGTTTCCCAATCACACGGTGGATCATACTGTGGGTTTCCCATGCATGTTTTAGCTGGAGGAAGAATCCCTTGAACCTGGAGAGTTGGGACCCATGGAATAGGTACCATGCAGTATGACTTCAAAGGGTCTGCATTTGCTCACCGAAAGTCACCAATGCTATCAGCTTGAAGTGTCCAGCCTTATGTCTCAACCAGCTCTGGGTGTAGATGTGGTCAATCCCGTTTGCATCACTTGCCCTGAGTGAATTATTTAAGAATTGCTCTCTATTTCACTGTCTTTGTGTTTTGTTTTCGAAATTTATTTTGATAATGGGATTTATAGGATTTTCACTGCTGCGTTTCGTCCGCTGTACACATGCTTGATTCTCTTACGGAGACATATATATCCATGGGTTTTAAGATTCTTCCTAGTCAGGTATATTCCTAGGCGTTGAATATGTAGTGTTGGTTCCATATCGTTGAGCAAGGAGTAGGTCTTGTCTATTACATATTTGGCTTATGGAAAGTTATCTGTGCTAATTTCAGTCTCTGGTTTTATGCAGCACCCCAACGCACCTTTCCCCATAAGCAAGCACTAGTTGGTTTTCTAAATTTGAGACCCTGTTCTGTTTTGTAATTCAGTTCATGTGTAGTCAAGTTTACATTCCGTGTATTAGTGATATCTTCTGATGTTTCTTTTTCTGTGTGACATAGTTCACGTAGAATCACCGTACCTGCATCCACTCACTATGCCGCTACGGGCCTGATGACACAGATTTCATTGCTGAGTGATATTGCATTGTACGTACGTGCCACAACTTTTTTATCCATTTTTTGCTTTCTTGGATATTTACCTGATACTGTAGATGAGCTTCTTGGGAACACAGCCGTCCCAAATATTGGGGTGGCTGTCTGTTTTTGATTTTAATTTCCGTAAGCTATAGGACCTTAAGTGGAAGTGCCATAGGCTGTGTTGATTTGTTTCTTACATGTTTCAGGAAACACCATACACTTCTCCAGGGTGGCTGCTGGCAAATTACATCCTGCCAATTAACATAACAAGGCTCCCTGTTCTCCATATCTTGTCCTACCTTTCTGGATTTTACACTTTTTTCAGATGTCCCTTTTGCCTGGGGGGCAGTGAGACTTCATTGTAGTGCAGATTACCTTTACAGGCATGCTTGGTTGGCCAAAAAGGGCGTATGCGTTTTTTCCTGAATATATTCAGGAAAAACCGCATACGCCCTTTTTGGGCAAGTGCATCATTGTTGACGTTCTGCCTCTTTTCCTATGCTTTCAGGGCAATTCCAGTCTAACCCTGCAATCGTTTTCCTGAAATTCTGACGCACTTTCAAGTCCCCTTCGCAGGCTTACTTCAATATATTTTTGGAGGATAGCTGTCATTTATAACTCTGCAGGTTTGTGAATTACAGTGCCCCTGAGCTCCTTTCTTCAACTCGCTTTCTTGTGAGCTGGGCACAAAACCGCAGGATTGCTTCAGGCCCTAATCTGTTTCCGGCAGGGCACGCTGAGCCTTTGGTTAATTCCTCTTCCTGGTGGGAAATGAGCGTTACATTTGCCCGTGCAGACACCTATAGCTAGTCTCTCATTGGTTCTCCCTATTCCTGTTCATCTTGCACAGAAATTGCAAGCTGTGCCAAAGAGGAGGTTAAAGGCACTGACTTTCCAAGCAGGGAGAGTGTTAGTAAAGCATCTGGAATGGTGAACCCGAGGACCAGGATACGAAAACTGAGATGCATTTTAAATCGTTTCCCAATCACACGGTGGGTGATACTGAGGGTTTCCCATGCATGTTTTAGCTGGAGGAAGAATCCCTTGAACCTGGAGAGTTGGGACCCATGGAATGGGTACCATGCAGTATGACTTCAAAGGGTCTGCATTTGCTCACCGAAACTCACCAATGCTATCAGATTGAAGTGTCCAGCCTTATGTCTCAACCAGCTCTGGGTGTAGATGTGGTCAATCCTGGTTGCATCACATGTCTTGAGTGAATTATTTAAGAATTGCTCTCTATTTCACTGTCTCTGTGTTTTTTTTCGAAATTTATTTTGATAATTGGATTTATCGGATTTTCAGTGCTGCGTTTCGGTCGCTGTACACACGCTTGATTCTCTTATGGAGACATATATATCCATGGGTTTTAAGATTCTTCCTAGTCAGGTATATTCCTAGGCGTTGAATATGTGGTGTTGTTTCCATTTCGTTCAGCAAGGAGTAGGTCTTGTCTATTATATATTTGGCTTATGGAAAGTTATCTGTGCTAATTTCAGTCTCTGGTTTTATGCAACACCCCAACGCACCTTTCCCCATAAGCAAGCACTAGTTGGTTTTCTAAATTTGAGACCCTGTTCTGTTTTGTAATTCAGTTCATGTGTAGTCAAGTTTACATTCCGTGTATTAGTGATATCTTATGATGTTTCTTTTTCTGTGTGACATAGTTCACGTAGAATCATCGTACCTGCATCCACTCACTATGCCGCTACGGGCCTGATGACACAGATTTAATTGCTGAGTGATATTGCAATGTACTTACGTGCCACAAATTCTTTATCCATTTTTTGCTTTCTGGGATATTTACCTGATACTGTAGACGAGCTTCTTGTGAACACAGCCGTCCCAAATATTGGGTTGGCTATCTGTTTTTGATTTTAATTTCCGTAAGCTATTGGACCATAAGTGGAAGTGCCATAGGCTGTGTTGATTTGTTTCTTACGTGTTTCAGGAAAAACCATACACTACTCCAGGGTGGCTGCTGGCAGTTTACATCCTGCCAATCAGCATAACAAGGCTCCCTGTTCTCCATATCCTGTCCTACCTTTCTGGATTTTGCACTTTTTTCAGATGGCCCTTTTGCCCGGGGGGCAGTGAGACTTCTTTGTAGTGCAGATTTCCTTTACAGGCTTGCTTGGTTGGCCAAAAAGGGCGTATGCGTTTTTTCCTGAATATATTCAGGAAAAAACGCATACGCCCTTTTTGGCCAAGTGCATCATTGTCGACGTTGTGCCTCTATTCCTATGCTTACAGGGCAATTCCAGTCTACCCCCTGCAATCGTTTTCCTGAAATTCTGCCCCGCTTTCAAGTCCCCTTCGCAGGCTTACTTCAATATACTTTTGGAAGATAGCTGTCATTTATAACTCTGCAGGTTTGTGAATTACAGTGCCCCTGAGCTCCTTTCTTCAACTCGCTTTCTTGTGAGCTGGGCACAAAACCGCAGGATTGCTTCAGGCCCTAATCTGTTTCCAGCAGGGCACACTGAGCCTTTGTTTAATTCCTATTCCTGGTGGGCAATGAGTGTTACATTTGCCCGTGCAGACACCTACAGCTAGTCTCTCATTGGTTCTCCCTATTCCTGTTCATCTTGCACAGGAATTGCAAGCTGTGCCCAAAAGGAGGTTAAAGGCACTGACTCTCCAAGCGGGGAGAGTGTTAGTAAAGCATCTGGAATGGTGAACCCGAGAACCAGGATACGAAAACTGAGATGCATTTTAAATCGTTTCCCAATCACACGGTGGACGATCCTCTGGGTTTCCCATGCATGTTTTAGCTGGAGGAAGAATCCCTTGAACCTGGAGAGTTGGGACCCATGGAATGGGTACCATGCAGTATGACTTCAAAGGGTCTGCATTTGCTCACCGAAACTCACCAATGCGATCAGCCTGAAGTGTCCAGCCTTATGTCTCAACCAGCTCTGGGTGTAGATGTGGTCAATCCCGGTTGCATCACATGCCCTGAGTGAATTATTTAAGAATTGCTCTCTATTTCACTGTCTTTGTGTTTTGTTTTCGAAATTTATTTTGATAATGGGATTTATCGGATTTTCACTGCTGCGTTTATGCCGCTGTACACAAGCTAGATTCTCTTACGGAGACATATAAATCCATGGGTTTTAAGATTCTTCCTAGTCAGGTATATTCCTAGGCGTTGAATATGTGGTGTTGAGTCCATTTCGTTGAGCAACGAGTAGGTCTTGTCTATTACATATATGGCTTATGGAATGTTATCTGTGCTAATTTCAGTGTCTGGTTTTATGCAGCACCCCAACGCACCTTTCCCCATAAGCAAGCACTAGTTGGTTTTCTAAATTTGAGACCCTGTTCTGTTTTGTAATTCAGTTCATGTGTAGTCAAGTTTATATTCCATGTATTAGTGATATCTTATGATGTTTCTTTTTCTGTGTGACGTAGTTCACGTAGAATCACCGTACCTGCATCAACTCATTGTGCCGCTACGGGCCTGATGACACAGATTTCATTGCTGAATGATATTGCATTGCACGTACGTGCCACCACTTCTTTATCCATTTTTTGCTTTCTGGGCTATTTACCTCATACTGTAGACGAGCTTCTTGTGAACACAGCTGTTCCAAACTTTGGGGTGGCTCTCTGTTTTTGATTTTAATTTCCCTAAGCAATAGGATCATAAGTGCAATTGCCATAGGCTGTGTTGCTTTATTTCTTACGTGTTTCAGGAAACACCATACAATTCTCCAGGGTGGCTGTTCACAATTTACATCCTGCCAATCAGCATAACAAGGCTCCCTGTTCTCCATATCCTGTCCTACCTTTCTGGATTTTACACTTTTTTCAGATGGCCCTTTTGCACGGGGGGCAGTGAGACTTCATTGTAGTGCAGATTTCCTTTACAGGCTTGCTTGGTTAGCAAAAACGGGTGTATGCGTTTTATCCTGAATATATTCAGGAAAAAACGCATACGCCCCTTTTGGCCAAGTGCATCATTGACGACGTTGTGTCTCTTTTCCTATGCTTTCACGGCAATTCCAGTCTACCCCCTGCAATCGTTTTCCTGAAATTCTGCCCCGCTTTCATGTCCCCTTCGCAGGCTTACTTCAGTATACTTTTGGAATATAGCTGTCATTTATAGCTCTGCAGGTTTGTGAATTACAGTGCCCCTGAGCTCCTTTCTTCAACTCGCTTTCTTGTGAGCTGGGCACAAAACCGCAGGATTGCTTCAGGCACTAATCTGTTTCCAGCATGGCACGCTGAGCCTTTGGTTAATTCCTCTTCCTGGTGGGAAATGAGCGTTACATTTGCCCGTGCAGACACCTACAGCTAGTCTCTCATTGGTTCTCCCTATTCCTGTTCATCTTGCACAGAAATTGCAAGCTGTGCCAAAGAGGAGGTTAAAGGCACTGACTCTCCAAGCGGGGAGAGTGTTAGTAAAGCATCTGGAATGGTGAACCCGAGGACCAGGATACGAAAACTGAGATGCATTTTAAATCATTTCCCAATCACACGGTGGACCATACTCTGGGTTTCCCATGCATGTTTTAGCTGGTGGAAGAATCCCTTGAACCTGGAGAGTTGGGACCCATGGAATGGGTACCATGCAGTATGACTTCAAAGCGTCTGCATTTGCTCACCGAAACTCACCAATGCTATCAGCCTGAAGTGTCCAGCCTTATGTCTCAACCAGCTCTGGGTGTAGATGTGTTCAATCCCGGTTGCATCACATGCCCTGAGTGAATTATTTAAGAATTGCTCTCTATTTCACTGTCTTTGTGTTTTGTTTTTGAAATTTATTTTGATAATGGGATTTTTCGGATTTTCACTGCTGCGTTTATGTCGCTGTACACACGCTTGATTCTCTTACGGAGACATATAAATCCATGGGTTTTAAGATTATTCCTAGTCAGGTATATTCCTAGGCATTGAATATGTGGTGTTGAGTCCATTTCGTTGAGCAAGGAGTAGGTCTTGTCTATTACATATTTGGCTTATGGAAAGTTATCTGTTCTAATTTCAGTATCTGGTTTTATGCAGCACCCCAACGCACCTTTCCCCATAAGCAAGCACTAGTTGGTTTTCTAAATTTCAGACCCTGTTCTGTTTTGTAATTCAGTTCATGTGTAGTCAAGTTTATATTCCATGTATTAGTGATATCTTAAGATGTTTCTTTTTCTGTGTGACATAGTTCACGTAGAATCACCGTACCTGCATCCACTCACTATGCCGCTACGGGCCTGATGACACAGATTTCATTGCTGAGTGATATTGCATTGTACGTACCTGTCACAACTTCTTTATCCATTTTTTGCTTTCTGGGATATTTACCTGACACTGTAGACGAGCTTCTTGTGAACACAGCCATCCCAAATAGTGGGGTGGCTGTCTGTTTTTGATTTTAATTTCCGTAAGCTATAGGACCATAAGTGGAAGTGCCATAGGCTGTGATACTTTGTTCCTTACGTGTTTCAGGAAACACCATACACTTCTCCAGGGTGGCTGCTGGCAATTTACATCCTGCCAATCAGCATAACAAGGCTCCCTGTTCTCCATATCCTGTCCTACCTTTCTGGATTTTACACTTTTTTCAGATTGCCCTTTTGCCCCGGGGACAGTGAGACTTCATTGTATTGCAGATTTCCTTTACAGGCTAGCTTGGTTGGCCAAAAACGGCGTATGCGTTTTTTCCTGAATATATTCAGGAAAAAACGCATACGCCCTTTTTGGCCAAGTGCATCATTGTCGACGTTCTGCCTCTTTTCCTATGCTTTCAGGGCAATTCCAGTCTACCCCCTGCAATCGTTTTCCTGAAAATCTGCCCCGCTTTCAAGTCCCCTTCGCAGGCTTACTTCAATATATTTTTGGAGGATAGCTGTAATTTATAACTCTGCAGGTTTGTGAATTACAGTGCCCCTGAGCTCCATTCTTCAACTCGCTTTCTTGTGAGCTGGGCACAAAACCGCAGGATTGCTTCAGGCCCTAATCTGTTTCCGGCAGGGCATGCTGAGCTTTTGGTTAATTCCTCTTCCTGGTGGGAAATGAGCGTTACTTTTGCCCGTGCAGACACCTATAGCTAGTCTCTCATTGGTTCTCCCTATTCCTGTTCATCTTGCACAGAAATTGCAAGCTGTGCCAAACAGGAGGTTAAAGGCACTGACTCTCCAAGCAGGGAGAGTGTTAGTAAAGCATCTGGAATGGTGAACCCGAGGACCAGGATACGAAAACTGAGATGCATTTTAAATCGTTTCCCAATCACACGGTGGACGATACTCTGGGTTTCCCATGCATGTTTTAGCTGGAGGAAGAATCCCTTGAACCTGGAGAGTTGGGACCCATGGAATGGGTACCATGCAGTATGACTTCAAAGGGTCTGCATTTGCTCACCGAAACTTACCAATGCTATCAGCCTGAAGTGTCCAGCCTTATGACTCAGCAAGCTCTGGGTGTAGATGTGTTCAATCCCGGTTGCATCACATGCCCTGAGTGAATTATTTAAGAATTGCTCTCTATTTCACTGTCTTTGTGTTTTGTTTTTGAAATTTATTTTGATAATGGGATTTATCGGATTTTCACTACTGCATATATGCCGATGTACACACGCTTGATTTTCTTTCGGAGACATAAATCCATGGGTTTTAAGATTCTTCCTAGTCAGGTATATTCCTAGGCGTTGAATATGTGGTGTTGAGTCCATTTCGTTGAGCAAGGAGTAGGTCTTGTCTATTACATATTTTGCTTATGGAATGTTATCTGTGCTAATTTCAGTCTCTGGTTTTATACAGCACCCCAACGCACCTTTCGCCATAAGCAAGCACTAGTTGATTTTCTAAATTTGAGACCCTGTTCTGTTTTGTAATTCAGTTCATGTGTAGTCAAGTTTACATTCCGTGTATTAGTGATATCTTATGATGTTTCTTTTTCTGTGTGACGTAGTTCACGTAGAATCACCGTACCTGCATCCAATCACTATGCCGCTACAGGCCTCTTGACACAGATTTCATTGTTGAGTGATATTGCATTGCACGTACGTGCCACAACTTCTTTATCCATTTTTTTGCTTTCTGGGATATATACCTGGTACTGTAGACGAGCTTCTTAGGAACACAGCCGTCCCAAACTTTGGGGTGGCTCTCTGTTTTTGATTTTAATTTCACTAAGCAATAGGACCATAAGTGCATTTGCTATAGGCTGTGTTGCTTTATTTCTTACGTGTTTCAGGAAACACCATACACTTCTCCAGGGTGGCTGTTGGCAATTTACATCCTGCCAATCAGCATAACAAGGCGCCCTGTTCTCCATATCCTGTCCTACCTTTCTGGATTTTGCACTTTTTTCAGATGGCCCTTTTGCCCGGGGGGCAGTGAGACTTCTTTGTAGTGCAGATTTCCTTTACAGGCTTGCTTGGTTGGCCAAAAAGGGCGTATGCGTTTTTTCCTGAATATATTCAGGAAAAAACGCATACGCCCTTTTTGGCCAAGTGCATCATTGTCGACGTTGTGCCTCTATTCCTATGCTTACAGGGCAATTCCAGTCTACCCCCTGCAATCGTTTTCCTGAAATTCTGCCCCGCTTTCAAGTCCCCTTCGCAGGCTTACTTCAATATACTTTTGGAAGATAGCTGTCATTTATAACTCTGCAGGTTTGTGAATTACAGTGCCCCTGAGCTCCTTTCTTCAACTCGCTTTCTTGTGAGCTGGGCACAAAACCGCAGGATTGCTTCAGGCCCTAATCTGTTTCCAGCAGGGCACACTGAGCCTTTGTTTAATTCCTATTCCTGGTGGGCAATGAGTGTTACATTTGCCCGTGCAGACACCTACAGCTAGTCTCTCATTGGTTCTCCCTATTCCTGTTCATCTTGCACAGGAATTGCAAGCTGTGCCCAAAAGGAGGTTAAAGGCACTGACTCTCCAAGCGGGGAGAGTGTTAGTAAAGCATCTGGAATGGTGAACCCGAGAACCAGGATACGAAAACTGAGATGCATTTTAAATCGTTTCCCAATCACACGGTGGACGATCCTCTGGGTTTCCCATGCATGTTTTAGCTGGAGGAAGAATCCCTTGAACCTGGAGAGTTGGGACCCATGGAATGGGTACCATGCAGTATGACTTCAAAGGGTCTGCATTTGCTCACCGAAACTCACCAATGCGATCAGCCTGAAGTGTCCAGCCTTATGTCTCAACCAGCTCTGGGTGTAGATGTGGTCAATCCCGGTTGCATCACATGCCCTGAGTGAATTATTTAAGAATTGCTCTCTATTTCACTGTCTTTGTGTTTTGTTTTCGAAATTTATTTTGATAATGGGATTTATCGGATTTTCACTGCTGCGTTTATGCCGCTGTACACAAGCTAGATTCTCTTACGGAGACATATAAATCCATGGGTTTTAAGATTCTTCCTAGTCAGGTATATTCCTAGGCGTTGAATATGTGGTGTTGAGTCCATTTCGTTGAGCAACGAGTAGGTCTTGTCTATTACATATATGGCTTATGGAATGTTATCTGTGCTAATTTCAGTGTCTGGTTTTATGCAGCACCCCAACGCACCTTTCCCCATAAGCAAGCACTAGTTGGTTTTCTAAATTTGAGACCCTGTTCTGTTTTGTAATTCAGTTCATGTGTAGTCAAGTTTATATTCCATGTATTAGTGATATCTTATGATGTTTCTTTTTCTGTGTGACGTAGTTCACGTAGAATCACCGTACCTGCATCAACTCATTGTGCCGCTACGGGCCTGATGACACAGATTTCATTGCTGAATGATATTGCATTGCACGTACGTGCCACCACTTCTTTATCCATTTTTTGCTTTCTGGGCTATTTACCTCATACTGTAGACGAGCTTCTTGTGAACACAGCTGTTCCAAACTTTGGGGTGGCTCTCTGTTTTTGATTTTAATTTCCCTAAGCAATAGGATCATAAGTGCAATTGCCATAGGCTGTGTTGCTTTATTTCTTACGTGTTTCAGGAAACACCATACAATTCTCCAGGGTGGCTGTTCACAATTTACATCCTGCCAATCAGCATAACAAGGCTCCCTGTTCTCCATATCCTGTCCTACCTTTCTGGATTTTACACTTTTTTCAGATGGCCCTTTTGCACGGGGGGCAGTGAGACTTCATTGTAGTGCAGATTTCCTTTACAGGCTTGCTTGGTTAGCAAAAACGGGTGTATGCGTTTTATCCTGAATATATTCAGGAAAAAACGCATACGCCCCTTTTGGCCAAGTGCATCATTGACGACGTTGTGTCTCTTTTCCTATGCTTTCACGGCAATTCCAGTCTACCCCCTGCAATCGTTTTCCTGAAATTCTGCCCCGCTTTCATGTCCCCTTCGCAGGCTTACTTCAGTATACTTTTGGAATATAGCTGTCATTTATAGCTCTGCAGGTTTGTGAATTACAGTGCCCCTGAGCTCCTTTCTTCAACTCGCTTTCTTGTGAGCTGGGCACAAAACCGCAGGATTGCTTCAGGCACTAATCTGTTTCCAGCATGGCACGCTGAGCCTTTGGTTAATTCCTCTTCCTGGTGGGAAATGAGCGTTACATTTGCCCGTGCAGACACCTACAGCTAGTCTCTCATTGGTTCTCCCTATTCCTGTTCATCTTGCACAGAAATTGCAAGCTGTGCCAAAGAGGAGGTTAAAGGCACTGACTCTCCAAGCGGGGAGAGTGTTAGTAAAGCATCTGGAATGGTGAACCCGAGGACCAGGATACGAAAACTGAGATGCATTTTAAATCATTTCCCAATCACACGGTGGACCATACTCTGGGTTTCCCATGCATGTTTTAGCTGGTGGAAGAATCCCTTGAACCTGGAGAGTTGGGACCCATGGAATGGGTACCATGCAGTATGACTTCAAAGCGTCTGCATTTGCTCACCGAAACTCACCAATGCTATCAGCCTGAAGTGTCCAGCCTTATGTCTCAACCAGCTCTGGGTGTAGATGTGTTCAATCCCGGTTGCATCACATGCCCTGAGTGAATTATTTAAGAATTGCTCTCTATTTCACTGTCTTTGTGTTTTGTTTTTGAAATTTATTTTGATAATGGGATTTTTCGGATTTTCACTGCTGCGTTTATGTCGCTGTACACACGCTTGATTCTCTTACAGAGACATATAAATCCATGGGTTTTAAGATTATTCCTAGTCAGGTATATTCCTAGGCGTTGAATATGTGGTGTTGAGTCCATTTCGTTGAGCAAGGAGTAGGTCTTGTCTATTACATATTTGGCTTATGGAAAGTTATCTGTTCTAATTTCAGTATCTGGTTTTATGCAGCACCCCAACGCACCTTTCCCCATAAGCAAGCACTAGTTGGTTTTCTAAATTTCAGACCCTGTTCTGTTTTGTAATTCAGTTCATGTGTAGTCAAGTTTATATTCCATGTATTAGTGATATCTTAAGATGTTTCTTTTTCTGTGTGACATAGTTCACGTAGAATCACCGTACCTGCATCCACTCACTATGCCGCTACGGGCCTGATGACACAGATTTCATTGCTGAGTGATATTGCATTGTACGTACCTGTCACAACTTCTTTATCCATTTTTTGCTTTCTGGGATATTTACCTGACACTGTAGACGAGCTTCTTGTGAACACAGCCATCCCAAATAGTGGGGTGGCTGTCTGTTTTTGATTTTAATTTCCGTAAGCTATAGGACCATAAGTGGAAGTGCCATAGGCTGTGATACTTTGTTCCTTACGTGTTTCAGGAAACACCATACACTTCTCCAGGGTGGCTGCTGGCAATTTACATCCTGCCAATCAGCATAACAAGGCTCCCTGTTCTCCATATCCTGTCCTACCTTTCTGGATTTTACACTTTTTTCAGATTGCCCTTTTGCCCCGGGGACAGTGAGACTTCATTGTATTGCAGATTTCCTTTACAGGCTAGCTTGGTTGGCCAAAAACGGCGTATGCGTTTTTTCCTGAATATATTCAGGAAAAAACGCATACGCCCTTTTTGGCCAAGTGCATCATTGTCGACGTTCTGCCTCTTTTCCTATGCTTTCAGGGCAATTCCAGTCTACCCCCTGCAATCGTTTTCCTGAAAATCTGCCCCGCTTTCAAGTCCCCTTCGCAGGCTTACTTCAATATATTTTTGGAGGATAGCTGTAATTTATAACTCTGCAGGTTTGTGAATTACAGTGCCCCTGAGCTCCATTCTTCAACTCGCTTTCTTGTGAGCTGGGCACAAAACCGCAGGATTGCTTCAGGCCCTAATCTGTTTCCGGCAGGGCATGCTGAGCTTTTGGTTAATTCCTCTTCCTGGTGGGAAATGAGCGTTACTTTTGCCCGTGCAGACACCTATAGCTAGTCTCTCATTGGTTCTCCCTATTCCTGTTCATCTTGCACAGAAATTGCAAGCTGTGCCAAACAGGAGGTTAAAGGCACTGACTCTCCAAGCAGGGAGAGTGTTAGTAAAGCATCTGGAATGGTGAACCCGAGGACCAAGATACGAAAACTGAGATGCATTTTAAATCGTTTCCCAATCACACGGTGGACGATACTCTGGGTTTCCCATGCATGTTTTAGCTGGAGGAAGAATCCCTTGAACCTGGAGAGTTGGGACCCATGGAATGGGTACCATGCAGTATGACTTCAAAGGGTCTGCATTTGCTCACCGAAACTTACCAATGCTATCAGCCTGAAGTGTCCAGCCTTATGACTCAGCAAGCTCTGGGTGTAGATGTGTTCAATCCCGGTTGCATCACATGCCCTGAGTGAATTATTTAAGAATTGCTCTCTATTTCACTGTCTTTGTGTTTTGTTTTTGAAATTTATTTTGATAATGGGATTTATCGGATTTTCACTACTGCATATATGCCGATGTACACACGCTTGATTTTCTTTCGGAGACATAAATCCATGGGTTTTAAGATTCTTCCTAGTCAGGTATATTCCTAGGCGTTGAATATGTGGTGTTGAGTCCATTTCGTTGAGCAAGGAGTAGGTCTTGTCTATTACATATTTTGCTTATGGAATGTTATCTGTGCTAATTTCAGTCTCTGGTTTTATACAGCACCCCAACGCACCTTTCGCCATAAGCAAGCACTAGTTGATTTTCTAAATTTGAGACCCTGTTCTGTTTTGTAATTCAGTTCATGTGTAGTCAAGTTTACATTCCGTGTATTAGTGATATCTTATGATGTTTCTTTTTCTGTGTGACGTAGTTCACGTAGAATCACCGTACCTGCATCCAATCACTATGCCGCTACAGGCCTCTTGACACAGATTTCATTGTTGAGTGATATTGCATTGCACGTACGTGCCACAACTTCTTTATCCATTTTTTGCTTTCTGGGATATATACCTGGTACTGTAGACGAGCTTCTTAGGAACACAGCCGTCCCAAACTTTGGGGTGGCTCTCTGTTTTTGATTTTAATTTCACTAAGCAATAGGACCATAAGTGCATTTGCTATAGGCTGTGTTGCTTTATTTCTTACGTGTTTCAGGAAACACCATACACTTCTCCAGGGTGGCTGTTGGCAATTTACATCCTGCCAATCAGCATAACAAGGCGCCCTGTTCTCCATATCCTGTCCTAACTTTCTGGATTTTACACTTTTTTCAGATGGCCCTTTTGACCGGGGGGCAGTGAGATTTCATTATAGTGCAGATTTCCTTTGCAGGCTTGCTGGTTGTCCAAAAAGGGCGTATGCGTTTTTTCCTGAATATATTCAGGAAAAAACGCATACGCCCTTTTTGGCCAAGTGCATCATTGTCGACGTTCTGCCTCTTTTCCTATGCTTTCAGGGCAATTCCAGTCTACCCCTTGCAATCGTTTTCCTGAAATTCTGCCCCGCTTTCAAGTCCCCTTCGCAGGCTTACTTTAATATATTTTTGGAGGATAGCTGTCATTTATAACTCTGCAGGTTTGTGAATTACAGTGCCCCTGAGCTCCTTTCTTCAACTCGCTTTCTTTTGAGCTGGGCACAAATCCGCAGGATTGCTTCAGGCCCTAATCTGTTTCCAGCAGGGCACACTGAGCCTTTGTTTAATTCCTCTTCCAGGTGGGCAATGAGCATTATATTTGCCCGTGCAGACACCTACAGCTAGTCTCTCATTGGTTCTCCCTATTGCTGTTCATCTTGCACAGAAATTGCAAGCTGTGCCAAACCGGAGGTTAAAGGCACTGACTCTCCAAGCGGGGAGAATGTTAGTAAAGCATCTGGAATGGTGAACCCGAGGACCAGGATACGAAAACTGAGATGCGTTTTAAATCGTTTCCCAATCACACGGTGGATGATACTCTGGGTTTCCCATGCATGTTTTAGCTGGAGGAAGAATCCCTTGAACCTGGAGAGTTGGGACCCATGGAATAGGTACCATGCAGTATGACTTCAAAGCGTCTGCATTTGCTCACCGAAACTCACCAATGCTATCAGCCTGAAGTGTCCAGCCTTATGTCTCAACCAGCTCTGGGTGTAGATGTGTTCAATCCCGGTTGCATCACATGCCCTGAGTGAATTATTTAAGAATTGCTCTCTATTTCACTGTCTTTGTGTTTTGTTTTTGAAATTTATTTTGATAATGGGATTTTTCGGATTTTCACTGCTGCGTTTATGTCGCTGTACACACGCTTGATTCTCTTACGGAGACATATAAATCCATGGGTTTTAAGATTATTCCTAGTCAGGTATATTCCTAGGCGTTGAATATGTGGTGTTGAGTCCATTTCGTTGAGCAAGGAGTAGGTCTTGTCTATTACATATTTGGCTTATGGAAAGTTATCTGTTCTAATTTCAGTATCTGGTTTTATGCAGCACCCCAACGCACCTTTCCCCATAAGCAAGCACTAGTTGGTTTTCTAAATTTCAGACCCTGTTCTGTTTTGTAATTCAGTTCATGTGTAGTCAAGTTTATATTCCATGTATTAGTGATATCTTAAGATGTTTCTTTTTCTGTGTGACATAGTTCACGTAGAATCACCGTACCTGCATCCACTCACTATGCCGCTACGGGCCTGATGACACAGATTTCATTGCTGAGTGATATTGCATTGTACGTACCTGTCACAACTTCTTTATCCATTTTTTGCTTTCTGGGATATTTACCTGACACTGTAGACGAGCTTCTTGTGAACACAGCCATCCCAAATAGTGGGGTGGCTGTCTGTTTTTGATTTTAATTTCCGTAAGCTATAGGACCATAAGTGGAAGTGCCATAGGCTGTGATACTTTGTTCCTTACGTGTTTCAGGAAACACCATACACTTCTCCAGGGTGGCTGCTGGCAATTTACATCCTGCCAATCAGCATAACAAGGCTCCCTGTTCTCCATATCCTGTCCTACCTTTCTGGATTTTACACTTTTTTCAGATTGCCCTTTTGCCCCGGGGACAGTGAGACTTCATTGTATTGCAGATTTCCTTTACAGGCTAGCTTGGTTGGCCAAAAACGGCGTATGCGTTTTTTCCTGAATATATTCAGGAAAAAACGCATACGCCCTTTTTGGCCAAGTGCATCATTGTCGACGTTCTGCCTCTTTTCCTATGCTTTCAGGGCAATTCCAGTCTACCCCCTGCAATCGTTTTCCTGAAAATCTGCCCCGCTTTCAAGTCCCCTTCGCAGGCTTACTTCAATATATTTTTGGAGGATAGCTGTAATTTATAACTCTGCAGGTTTGTGAATTACAGTGCCCCTGAGCTCCATTCTTCAACTCGCTTTCTTGTGAGCTGGGCACAAAACCGCAGGATTGCTTCAGGCCCTAATCTGTTTCCGGCAGGGCATGCTGAGCTTTTGGTTAATTCCTCTTCCTGGTGGGAAATGAGCGTTACTTTTGCCCGTGCAGACACCTATAGCTAGTCTCTCATTGGTTCTCCCTATTCCTGTTCATCTTGCACAGAAATTGCAAGCTGTGCCAAACAGGAGGTTAAAGGCACTGACTCTCCAAGCAGGGAGAGTGTTAGTAAAGCATCTGGAATGGTGAACCCGAGGACCAGGATACGAAAACTGAGATGCATTTTAAATCGTTTCGCAATCACACGGTGGACGATACTCTGGGTTTCCCATGCATGTTTTAGCTGGAGGAAGAATCCCTTGAACCTGGAGAGTTGGGACCCATGGAATGGGTACCATGCAGTATGACTTCAAAGGGTCTGCATTTGCTCACCGAAACTTACCAATGCTATCAGCCTGAAGTGTCCAGCCTTATGACTCAGCAAGCTCTGGGTGTAGATGTGTTCAATCCCGGTTGCATCACATGCCCTGAGTGAATTATTTAAGAATTGCTCTCTATTTCACTGTCTTTGTGTTTTGTTTTTGAAATTTATTTTGATAATGGGATTTATCGGATTTTCACTACTGCATATATGCCGATGTACACACGCTTGATTTTCTTTCGGAGACATAAATCCATGGGTTTTAAGATTCTTCCTAGTCAGGTATATTCCTAGGCGTTGAATATGTGGTGTTGAGTCCATTTCGTTGAGCAAGGAGTAGGTCTTGTCTATTACATATTTTGCTTATGGAATGTTATCTGTGCTAATTTCAGTCTCTGGTTTTATACAGCACCCCAACGCACCTTTCGCCATAAGCAAGCACTAGTTGATTTTCTAAATTTGAGACCCTGTTCTGTTTTGTAATTCAGTTCATGTGTAGTCAAGTTTACATTCCGTGTATTAGTGATATCTTATGATGTTTCTTTTTCTGTGTGACGTAGTTCACGTAGAATCACCGTACCTGCATCCAATCACTATGCCGCTACAGGCCTCTTGACACAGATTTCATTGTTGAGTGATATTGCATTGCACGTACGTGCCACAACTTCTTTATCCATTTTTTGCTTTCTGGGATATATACCTGGTACTGTAGACGAGCTTCTTAGGAACACAGCCGTCCCAAACTTTGGGGTGGCTCTCTGTTTTTGATTTTAATTTCACTAAGCAATAGGACCATAAGTGCATTTGCTATAGGCTGTGTTGCTTTATTTCTTACGTGTTTCAGGAAACACCATACACTTCTCCAGGGTGGCTGTTGGCAATTTACATCCTGCCAATCAGCATAACAAGGCGCCCTGTTCTCCATATCCTGTCCTAACTTTCTGGATTTTACACTTTTTTCAGATGGCCCTTTTGACCGGGGGGCAGTGAGATTTCATTATAGTGCAGATTTCCTTTGCAGGCTTGCTGGTTGTCCAAAAAGGGCGTATGCGTTTTTTCCTGAATATATTCAGGAAAAAACGCATACGCCCTTTTTGGCCAAGTGCATCATTGTCGACGTTCTGCCTCTTTTCCTATGCTTTCAGGGCAATTCCAGTCTACCCCTTGCAATCGTTTTCCTGAAATTCTGCCCCGCTTTCAAGTCCCCTTCGCAGGCTTACTTTAATATATTTTTGGAGGACAGCTGTCATTTATAACTCTGCAGGTTTGTGAATTACAGTGCCCCTGAGCTCCTTTCTTCAACTCGCTTTCTTTTGAGCTGGGCACAAATCCGCAGGATTGCTTCAGGCCCTAATCTGTTTCCAGCAGGGCACACTGAGCCTTTGTTTAATTCCTCTTCCAGGTGGGCAATGAGCGTTATATTTGCCCGTGCAGACACCTACAGCTAGTCTCTCATTGGTTCTCCCTATTTCTGTTCATCTTGCACAGAAATTGCAAGCTGTGCCAAACCGGAGGTTAAAGGCACTGACTCTCCAAGCGGGGAGAATGTTAGTAAAGCATCTGGAATGGTGAACCCGAGGACCAGGATACGAAAACTGAGATGCGTTTTAAATCGTTTCCCAATCACACGCTGGATGATACTCTGGGTTTCCCATGCATGTTTTAGCTGGAGGAAGAATCCCTTGAACCTGGAGAGTTGGGACCCATGGAATAGGTACCATGCAGTATGTCTTCAAAGGGTCTCCATTTGCTCACCGAAACTCACCAATGCTATCAGCCTGAAGTGTCCAGCCTTATGTCTCAACCAGCTCTGGGTGTAGATGTGGTCAATCCCGGTTGCATCACATGCCCTGAGTGAATTATTTAAGAATTGCTCTCTATTTCACTGTCTTTGTGTTTTGTTTTTGAAATTTATTTGGATAATGGGATTTATCGGATTTTCACTGCTGCGTTTCGGCCGCTGTACACATGCTTGATTCTCTTACGGAGACATATATATCCAAGGGTTTGAAGATTCTTCCTAGTCAGGTATATTCCTAGGCGTTGAATATGTGGTGTTGGGTCCATTTCTTTGAGCAAGGAGTAGGTCTTGTCTATTACATATTTGGCTTATGGGAAGTTATCTGTGCTAATTTCAGTCTCTGGTTTTATGCAGCACCCCAACGCACCTTTCCCCATAAGCAAGCACTAGTTGGTTTTCTAAATTTGAGACCCTGTCCTGTTTTGTAATTCAGTTCATGTTTAGTCACGTTTACATCCCGTGTATTAGTGATATCTTATGATGTTTCTTTTTCTGTGTGACGTAGTTCACGTAGAATCACCGTACCTGCATCCACTCACTATGCCGCTACGGGCCTGATGACACAGATTTCATTGCTGAGTGATATTGCATTGTACGTACGTGCCACAACTTCTTTATCCATTTTTTGCTTCCTGGGATATTTTCCTGATACTGTAGACGAGCTTGTGAACACAGCCGTAACAAATATTGGGGTGGCTGTCTGTTTTTGATTTTAATTTCCGTAAGCTATAGGACCATAAGTGGAAGTGCCATAGGCTGTGTTGCTTTGTTTCTTACGTGTTTCAGGAAACACCATACACTTCTCCAGGGTGGCTGCTGGCAATTTACATCCTGCCAATCAGTATAACAAGGCTCCCTGTTCTCCATATCCTGTCCTACCTTTCTGGATTTTACACATTTTTCAGATGGCCCTTTTGCCCAGGGGGCAGTGAGACTTCATTGTTGTGCAGATATCCTTTACAGGCTTGCTTGGTTGACCAAGAAGCGCGTATGCGTTTTTTCCGGAATATATTCAGCAAAAAACGCATATGCCCTTTTTGGCCAAGTGTATCATTTTTGACGTTCTGCCTCTTTTGCTATGCTTTCAGGGCAATTCCAGTCTACCCCGTGCAATGGTTTTTCTGAAATTCTGCTGCGCTTTCAAGTACTCTTTGCAGGCTTACTTCAATATATTTTTGGAGGATAGCTGTCATTTATAGCTCTGCAGGTTTGTGAATTACAGTGCCCCTGTGGTCCTTTCTTCAACTCGCTTTCTTGTGAGCTAGGCTCAAAACCGCAGGATTGGTTTAGGCCCTAATCTGTTTCCAGCAGGGCACGCTGAGCCTTTGGTTAATTCCTCTTCCTGGTGAGAAATGAGCATTACATTTGCCCGTGCAGACACCTACAGCTAGTCTCTCATTGGTTCTCCCTATTCCTGTTCATCTTGCGCAGAAATTGCAAACTGTGCCAAACAGGAGGTTAAAGGCAGTGACTCTCCAAGCGGGGAGAGTGTTAGTAAAGCGTCTGGAATGGTGAACCGAAGGACAAGGATACGAAAACTTAGATGCATTTTAAATCATTTCCCAATCTCACGGTGGACCATACTCTCTGTTTCCCATGCATATTTTAGCTGAAGGAAGAATCCCTTGAACCTGGAGAGTTGGGACCCATGGAATGGGTACCATGCAGTATGACTTAAAAGGGTCTGCATTTGCTCACCGAAACTCACCAATGCTATCAGCCTGAAGTGTCCAGCCTTATGTCTCAACCATCTCTGGGTGTAGATGTGATAAATCCCGGTTGCATCACATGCCCTGAGTGAATTGTTTAAGAATTGCTCTGTATTTCACTGTCTTTGTGTTTTGTTTTTGAAATATTTTTTCTGTTTTTTGTACGCAGGGCTCTCACTGTTGTGGCCTCTCCCGTTGCGGAGCACAGGCTCCGGACACGCAGCCTCAGCGGCCATGTCCCACAGGCCCAGCCGCTTCGCAGCATGTGGGATCTTCCCGGACCGGGGCATGAACCCGTGTTCCCTGCATCGGCAGGCGAACTCTCAACCACTGCGCCACCAGGGAAGCCCCTGAAGTTTATTTTGATAATGGGATTTATCGGATTTTCACTGCTGCGTTTATGCGGCTGTACACACGCTTGATTCTCTTACGGACTCATATAAATCCTTGGGTTTTAAGATTTTTCCTAGTCAGGTATATTCCTAGGCGTTGCACATGTGGTGTTGAGTCCATTTCTTTGATCACGTAGTAGGTCATGTCTATTACATATTTGCCTTATGGAAAGTTATCTGTGCTAATTTCAGTCTCTGGTTTTATGCAGCACCCCAACGCACCTTTCCCCATAAGCAAGCACTAGTTGGTTTTCTAAATTTGAGACCCTGTTCTGTTTTGTAATTCAGTTCATGTGTAGTCAAGTTTACATTCCGTGTATTAGTGATATCTTATGATGTTTCTTTTTCTGTGTGACGTAGTTCACGTAGAATCACCGTACATGCATCCACTCACTATGCCGCTACGGGCCTGATGACACAGATTTCATTGCTGAGTGATATTGCATTGCACGTACGTGCCACAACTTCTTTATCCATTTTTTGCTTTCTGGGATATTTACCTGGTACTGTAGACGAGCTTCTTGGGAACACAGCCGTCCCAAACATTGGGGTGGCTGTCTGTTTTTGATTTTAATTTCCCTAAGCTATAGGACCATAAGTGGAAGTGCCATAGGCTGTGTTGCTTTGTTTCTTACGTGTTTCAGGAAACACCATACACTTCTGCAGGGTGGCTGTTGGCAATTTACATCCTGCCAATCAGCATAACAAGGCTCCCTGTTCTCCATATCCTGTCTTACCTGTCTGGATTTTACACTTTTTTCAGATGGCCCTTTTGCCCGGGGGGCAGTGAGACTTCATTTTTGTGCAGATATCCTTTACAGGCTTGCTTGGTTGGCCAAAAAGGGCGTATGCGTTTTTCCTGAATATATTCAGGAAAAAACGCATACGCCCTTTTTGGCCAAGTGCATCATTTTTGACGTTCTGCCTCTTTTCCTATGCTTTCAGGGCAATTCCAGTCTACCCCCTGCAATGGATTTCCTGAAATTCTGCCCCGCTTTCAAGTCCTCTTCGCAGGCTTACTTCAATATATTTTTGGAGGATAGCTGTCATTTATTACTCTCCAGGATTTTGAATTACAGTGCCCCTGAGCTCCTTTCTTCAACTCGCTTTCTTGTGAGCTGGGCACAAAACCGCAGGATTGCTTCAGGCCCTAATCGGTTTCCGGCAGGGCACGCTGAGCCTTTGGTTAATTCCTCTTCCTGGTGGGCAATGACCGTTACATTTGCCCGTGCAGACACCTACAGCTACTCTCCTATTGTTCTCCCTATTCCTGTTCATCTTGCACTGAAATTGCAAGCTGTGCCAAAGAGGAGGTTAAAGGCACTGACTCTCCAAGCGGGGAGAGTGTTAGTAAAGCGTCTGGAATGGTACACCCGAGGACCAGGATACGAAAACTGAGATGCATTTTAAATCGTTTCCCAATCACACGGTGGACCATACTCTGGGTTTCCCATGCATGTTTTAGCCGGAGGAAGAATCCCTTGACTCTGGAGAGTTGGAACCCATGGAATGGGTAACATGCAGTATGACTTCAAAGGGTCTGCATTTGCTCACCGAAACTCAACAATGCTATCAGCCTGAAGTGTCCAGCCTTATGTCTCAACCAGCTCTGGGTGTAGATGTGGTAAGTCCCGGTTGCATCACATGCCCTGAGTGAATTATTTAAGAATTGCTCTCTATTTCACTGTCTTTGTGTTTTGTTTTTGAAATTTATTTTGATAATGGGATTTATCGGATTTTCACTGCTGCCTTTATGCCGCTGTACACATGCTTGATTCTCTTACGGAGACATATAAATCCATGGGTTTTAAGATTCTTCCCAGTCAGGTGTATTCCTAGGCGTTGAATATGTGGTGTTGAGTCCATTTCGTTGAGCAAGGAGTAGGTCTTGTCTATTACATATTTGGCTTATGGAATGTGATCTTTGCTAATTTCAGTCTCTGGTTTTATGCAGCATCCCAACTCACATTTCCCCATAAGCAAGCAGTAGTTGGTTTTCAAAATTTGAGACCCTGTTCTGTTTTGTAATTCAGTTGATGTGCAGTCAAGTTTACATTCCGTTTATTAGTGATATCTTATGCTGTTTCTTTTTCTGTGTGACATAGTTCACGTAGCATCACCGTACCTGCATCCACTCACTATGCCGCTACGGGCCTGATGACACAGATTTCATTGCTGAGTGATATTGCATTGCACGTACGTGCCACAACTTCTTTATCCATTTTTTGCTTTCTGGGATATTTACCTGATACTGTAGACGAGCTTCTTGGGAACACAGCCGTCCCAAACTTTGGGGTGGCTCTCTCTTTTTGATTTTAATTTCCCCAAGCAATAGGACCATAAGTGCAATTGCCATAGGCTGTGTTGCTTTATTTCTTACGTGTTTCAGGAAACACCATACACTTCTCCAGGGTGGCTGTTCACAATTTACATCCTGCCAATCAGCATAACAAGGCTCCCTGTTCTCCATATCCTGTCCTACCTTTCTGGATTTTACACTTTTTTCAGATGGCCCTTTTGCCCGGGGGGCAGTGAGACTTCATTGTAGTGCAGATTTCCTTTACAGGCTTGCTTGGTTGGCCAATAAGTGCGTATGCGTTTTTTCCTGAATATATTCAGGAAAAAACGCATACGCCCTTTTTGACCAAGTGCATCATTGTCGACGTTGTGCCTCTTTTCCTATGCTTTCCGGGAAATTCCAGTCTACCCCCTGCAATCATTTTCCTGAAATTCTGCCCCCCTTTCAAGTCCCCTTCGCAGGCTTATTTAAATATATTTTTGGAGGATAGCTGTCTTTTATAACTCTGCAGGTTTGTGAATTACAGTGTCCCTGAGCTCCTTTCTTCAACTCGGTTTCTTGTGAGCTGGGCACAAAATCGCTTGATTGCTTCAGGCCCTAATCTGTTTCCGGCAGGGCACGCTGAGCCTTTGGTTAATTCCTCTTCCTGGTGGGAAATGAGCGTTACATTTGCCCGTGCAGACACCTATAGCTAGTCTCTCATTGGTTCTCCCTATTCCTGTTCACCTTGCACAGAAATTGCAAGCTGTGTCAAACAGGAGGTTAAAGTCACTGCCTCGCCAAGCTGTGAGAGTGTTAGAAAAGCATCTGGAATGGTGAACCTGAGGACCAGGATACGAAAACTGAGATGCATTTTAAAACGTATCCCAATCTCACGGTGGACGATACTCTGGGTTTCCCATGCATGTTTTAGCTGGAGTAAGAATCCCTTGAACCTGGAGAGTTGGGACCCATGGAATAGGTACCATGCAGTATGACTTCAAAGGGTCTGCATTTGCTATCCGAAACTCACCAATGCTATCAGCCTGAAGTGTCCAGCCTTATGTCTCAACCAGCTCTGGGTGTAGATGTGGTCAATCCTGTTGGATCACATGCCCTGAGTGAATTATTTAAGAATTGCTCTCTATTTCACTGTCTTTGTGTTATGTTTTTGCAAATTATTTTGATAATGGGATTTATCGGATTTTCAATGCTGCGTTTATGCCACTGTACACACGCTTGATTCTCTTACGGAGACATATATATCCAGGGATTTTAAGATTCTTCCTAGTCAGGTATATTCCTAGGCGTTGAACATGTGGTGTTGAGTCCATTTCGTTGAGCAAGTGGTAGGTTTTGTCTATTACATATTTGGCTTATGGAAAGTTATCTGTGCTAATTTCAGTCTCTGGTTTTATGCAGCGCCCCAAGGCACCTTTCCCCGTAAGCAAGCACTAGTTGGTTTTCTAAATTTGAGACCCTGTTCTGTTTTGTAATTCAGTTCATGTGTAGTCAAGTTTACATTCCGTGTATTAGTGATATCTTATGATGTTTCTTTTTCTGTTTCATAGTTCACATAGAATCACCGTACCTGCATCCACTAACTAACCCCTACGGGCCTGATGACACAGATTTCATGGCTGAGTGATATTCCATTGTACGTACATGCCAAAACTTCTATATCCATTTTTTGCTTTCTGCGATATTTACCTGGTACTGTAGACGAGCTTCTTGGGAACACAGCCGTCCCAAACATTGGGGTGGCTGTCTGTTTTTGATTTTAATTTCCCTAAGCTATAGGACCATAAGTGGAAGTGCCATAGGCTGTGTTGCTTTGTTTCTTACGTGTTTCAGGAAACACCATACACTTCTCCAAGGTGGCTGTTGGCAATTTACATCCTGCCAATCAGCATAAAAAGCCTCACTGTTCTCCATATCCTGCCCTAACTTTCTGGATTTTCCACTTTTTTCAGGTGGCCCTTTTGCCAGGGGGGCAGTGAGACTTCATTGTAGTGCAGATTTCCTTTACAGGCTTGCTTGCTTGGCCAAAAAGTGCGTATGTGCTTTTTCCTGAATATATTCAGGAAAATATTTTCCTGAATATATTCAGGAAAAAATGCATACGCACTTTTTGGCCAAGTGCATCATTGTCGACGTTCTGCCTCTTTTACTATGCTTTAAGGGCAATTCCAGTCTACCCCCTGCAATCGTTTTCCTGAAATTCTGCCCCGCTTTCCAGTCCCCTTCGCAGGCTTACTTCAATATATTTTTGGAGGATAGCTGTCATTTATATCTCTGCAGGTTTGTGAATTACAGTGCCCCTGAGCTCCTTTCTTCAATTCGCTTTCTTGTGAGCTGGGCCCAAAACCGCAGGATTGCTTCAGGCCCTAATCTGTTTCTGGCAGGGCACACTGAGCCTTTGGTTAATTCCTCTTCCTGGTGGGAAATGAGCATTACATATGCCTGTGAAGACATCTATAGCTAGTCTTTCATTGGTTCTCCTATTCCTGTTCATCTTGCACAGAAATTGCAAGCTCTGCCAAATAGGAGGTTAAAGGCACTGACTCTCCAAGTGGGGAGAGTGTTAGTAAAGCATCTGGAATGGTGAACCCGAGGACCAGGATACGAAAACTGAGATGCATTTAAATCGTTTCCCAATCACACGGTAGACGATCCTCTGGGTTTCCCATGCATGTTTTAGCTGGAGGAAGAATCCTTTGAAGCTGGAGAGTTGGGACCCATGGAATGGGTACCATGCAATATGACTTCAAAGGGTCTGCATTTGCTCACCAAAACTCACCAATGCTATCAGCCTGAAGTGTCCAGCCTTATGTCTCAACCAGCTCTGGGTGTAGATGTGGTCAATCCCGGTTGCATCACATGCCCTGAGTGAATTATTTAAGAATTGCTCTCTATTTCACTGTCTTTGTGTTTTGTTTTTGAAATTTATTTTGATAATGGGATTTATCGGAATTTCACTGCTGTGTTTATGCCGCTGTAGACACTCTTGATTCTCTTACGGAGACATATAAATCCATGGGTTTTAAGATTCTTCCTAGTCAGGTATATTCCTAGGTGTTTAATATGTGGTGTTGAGTCCATTTCGTTGAGCAAGGAGTAGGTCTTGACTATTACATATTTGGCTTATGGAATGGTATCTGTGCTAATTTCAATCTCTGGTTTTATGCAGCACCCCAACTCACCTTTCCCCTTAAGGAAGCATAAGTTGGTTTTCTTAATTTGAAACCCTCTTCTCTTTTGTAATTCAGTTCATGTGTAGCCATGTTAACATTCCATGTATTAGTAATATCTTATGTCTTTTTCTTTTTGAATTATGTGACTTCGAATGATCACACGTAACTCCTCTGGAGGTGTTATAACTGGCCGTATTTCATTGATTTCCAGGCTGAGTAATATTCCACTCTACATAAGCACCACATCTCTATCCGTTTTTTCTCTGCAGATACATTTAAGTTATATCCTAGTCGAGGATCTTTTAAACAGAGAGGTGGTAAACATTGGGGTGCCTGTGTCCTCTCGATTTTTGTTTTTCCCAAGATATACGTCCATGAGTGCAAGTGCCCTGTGCTCGGTAGCTCATTTTTTAGATGCTTTAGTAAACACAATACACTTATCCAGAGTGACCGTTGGCAATATACATTTCCACTATAAGACTCACAGGGCTCCCTTTTCTCCTTGCCCTGTCCTGCATTTCTGGTGTTTACACTTTATGAGGACGGCTCTTCTGACTGATGCAAAGTGATATGTTTTGTAGTATTGATTTCCAGTGCCCATCTGTTTGGTTGGCTAAAAAAGTGTATGCCCTTTTCTTGAATATATACAGAAAAAGACGCATACACCCTTTTTGGCCAACTGCAATGTTGGCAATGTTCAGCCCCTTTTCTTGTGCTTAATGGCGGGTCCTTTCTACCTCTTCCAATCCCTTTCCTGCCATTCTCCGTTGCTTACAAGTCCTTTTCTCTGACTTTCCTCAAGACATTTTTCAGTGATAGATATTTTCAATTCTGCAGTTTCGTGAATTTTAGTGCCCCTGAGTTCCATTTTCCAACTTGTGTTTATGGGAACTGGCCACAAAGCATCAGGATTCCTCAAGCCCTATTCTGTTTCCATGGGCAACCCTAGCCTTTGGTCAATTCGTCTTCCTGATTGGAAATTAGAGTGACATGTGCCTGTCTGAACACCTAGGACTTGTCTCTCATTGTTCCTCCTCCATCTGCTTCATCCTCTGGACAAATTCCAAACTGTATGCAACAGGATGTTGACAGTGCTGACATCTCCAAGTGGGGAGACTGTTAGTAAAGACGCTGGAGTGGTGAACCCTAGCACCAAGAGATGAGGAGATGAGATGCCTTTTCCAAACTTTTCCCGATCAGACGGTATACCATCCTCTGGGTGTGACAGGCATGTTTTAGGTGTAGGAAGGGTCCCATTCATGTGAGGAGAACACCAAGGGATTTTAAACATCAGTGTCTCTCCGCAACCCAAACTGGGGAATTTTTTAAGCTACGGCTACACATATGTTCATTAAGGGCCTTGGGAAGTAGGCAGAGTCCAAACTTTAGATGATTGAAGTCTTCAGGGTCAGAAGCACTCACCACTGTCTTCCCTTAGATTCCATTTTTACTGTCATTGATGGATGATGTCAATAAAAATATCTATTCTTTTTCAGATCATTTCCCCTTATAGGTTATTGCAAAATATTGAGTGTAGTTCCCTGTGTTATACAGTAGTTCCTTGCTGATGATTTCATACATAGCAGTGTGTATGTGTTAATCCCAAACTGTTAATTTATCCCTCCTCCTACCATTTCCCTCTGGTAATAATAAATTATAAGATTTTATGCTTCTCAGAAATGGGGGAGCTGAAAGAGTGGTATCATTTTCAATGCAAAAGCATTTAAAACAAGATTGAAGCTTTAACCAAGATTATTAGATGTACATCCTTGGAAAGAAATCACTTTGTTTCTCTAATATTGACCTGACAAAGAAGACAAACCTTTTCACTGAACTTGCTTATAAGAAAGTGACGGAAATATCAAATGGAAGTGTTAGAAACATCTTATTTTACCCGAGCCTTATACACTGTTCTATGTTAATTACAGTTTGGCTCACACATCTGTTCATTGAAGTTACAATGTTCTCAATTTCTGTTACTGATCCTCCAGAGTGGACGCCAACAAGTGTCCCCCTGCCCAGTGTCATTGGAGCCAATAGATCGAGACTGAGTTTGGTTCAAAAGCAAAGGAAACTTTATATTTTGATCAGAGAATGGAGAGGTGCTACCCTGTGGGCTGTGGGCTGGGCTGCTGTGTAGAGATCCTGTCAGAGTCACTGGGAGGGAGGGGGCTGAGCTCTCGAGGACCTGGTTGGCTGCAGCTCAGGCTCTATGTCACAGAGTCTGAACTGGGCCCCAGGAGCTGAAGTGTCATCGAGCCATTCTGCTCTAGGAAATCTGGTCTGAAGTGCCGGGTGTGGAACCTCTGTATGCGGGACCCTAGGAGCACCTGAAATTAGACAAAGCACAAAGGATATAAAAGGTTAGACTTTATTTTATTGCCCAGATTCTATTTTTATCTCCCAGGCACTTTTAAGGGGCTTTGCCTGGGACAAACTTCTCTTCTGCCTTTTGTCCCTTTCCTCATTCTTGGAGTGCTGCGGGTGCAGACCCTTCTTCTGTAACTGCTGAGTGCTGAGTTAGGAGGCTTCATACCCGTGGGCGAGGGTCAGAACTTCTCCCCAGCAGCCTCCAGGTGACGTTGATTGTCCCCAGGCCTCCTGCCTCCCTTCTCATCCGCCTGAGCACCAGTATTGGAAGTGTTATAGATTCTAATGACCTTTAAGGGTCCAGAAAGGAGATGTGCAGTGGCACTGTGAGGTCCAGTTTCACCCCGCCCCACATTTGTTCGGCCACCTTAGGCTGACCGTTTCTGCCAGCCTAGATGCTCTGACTGACCGTTTCTGCCAGCCTAGATGCTCTGACCAACAGTCTGCGCTTTCTTCCATTAGGCCCCTGAATTAACGTAAAAACAGCACCAGGTGTGAGGATCCTGCCCGCTCAGCTCCCAGACAGTCCAGGGTCAGTGGTTATGAAGGATCATGATGGTCACTGAGTCAAGAGCCTTTGGAAGTAAACAGGAGTCCAGCCGGTCTTATTGGCCACCATCATCAGGGTGTCTGTAGGCTTTTCTATGGTGACAGCATGATATACGGTTCCCCCGCCAAGATTATTAGCTCCCCTCTGGGTACAGTAAGTCCTGCAAGCAGTAGTCTACTCTTTTGGGACACACTCTTGTTGTTTTATGAGAGAAACTCCAGGTCAAGTGATGGTCACACGGGTCGTCATGGTGCCCCGTTGTCCCCGGTTATCTCTCTGGTGGTTGGAGTTGGAGGGCCTCCTCAATCGAGGTCAGTGTGCCCACGGAGCAAACCCTGCAACTTTAGGGCATGGTTGGGGGTTAGGATCACCACGTGGGGTCCGTTTCCCTTAGAAGGGAGGTGGCCTTTTGGGCTGCTGATTTCCAGGTTTTCAGATACCACCAGTATCTTGGCCAGATGTGGCGATGGGCCAAGCCCCTTGGTGACCATAGTTTATCCTACCTGGATGGCATTCTTGCATTGTTCCATTTCAAGTGGTCCCAGTTTTTGCACTAATACTCCAATGGCGATTCACCTTTCACCAGGTATGTAAAGGTCAAAGGGTTTAGCTAAATTAGGGAGTTCCAGGGCAAGGGTCTGAATTGACTGCTCTTTCCATTCTTGAAAGGCCACTTCTGGATTCTATTCAAAAGGATCATCATCTTTTCCTTTCAGTGTTTCATATAGAGGCCCAGCTAGTAGACTGTAGTTAGGGATCCAGAGGCAGGAAACCCTGGCTTCCCCAGGAACCCCTAAGCTGTCTTCTAGTTTCAGAAAGGGGTAAGGCTGTAAATTGTTTCTTCCCTTTCCTGGGATGGGCTTCTCCGACCTTCTGTGAGAATGAAGCCCAGGCAGGTCACTGTAGTCTGTGATACTTGAGCTTTTTCTTGGACAACTTCTATCCTTTATTGGCTTGGTAGTTCTGAGGCCTCCTTAGTAGGGCTGGTGATCAGAATGTCGTCTGAATATTGAAGGAGTGTTTCCTTTTCCAGAGGTAGAACTTTTAGGTCTTTAGCTGAGCTTTCCCCAAAGATGGTGTGGGAATTTTTGAACCCTTGGGGCAAGACGGCCCGGAAGTATTGTTTTAGTTGTATGTTGAGTCCTGCCACTCACAAGCCTAAATTTCTAGTGACTCTGGGACTAATGCAATACAAACGAAGGCATCACTGAAGGCTAATACAGAATACCAAGTCCTGGTGGTTGGTAGAATGACCAGCAGGGTGTAGGATTTAGGAACTACTGGAGGTATATCCTCAGTGGCTTCACTTACTGTCCTGACATCCTTTACCAGGACTCCAGCAGCCCATGGGGCTCTCGAGGTCAGGCCAATCCCAGGATAAGGAGCTCACCTGGGCAGGTACCCTACCCCCACCCCAGCCCACGGGGCTCTCGTGTTCAGGCCCCTCCCAGGATATGGGATTCCCTGGGCAGGTCCTCTGCAGTCCATGGGGCTCCCGTGGTCAGGCCCCTCCCAGGATACAGAGCTACCCTTGCAGGTACCTTGGCAGAGCTGGGCACACAGGAACAGTGCACATAGCCCTCTTTGCAGAGCACTCCCAGCTCACCTGTCGCTCAGATCTGACACAGAGCACCTCAGAGCAGGACTTGAACTAACAAACAGCAGCTCTGACAGGTCTGTGACCCTGGGCATCACTCTGCGCGGCCTCCTCCACCTGGTCTTCCAGAGACTTCCACTGCACCCGGGGCACCAGGCCTCTGTCTCCAACCACCACCCACCCCTCCTCTCCCTGACTCCTGGGTTCCTCTCATTAGGAGAGGGTTTTCTTGAAGTTGTCTCTCACTCATGGGCCAGATAATATAATTAGAAAACAAGCCAGAGCTGCAGCCCCTTGTCTATCCTGACTCTCAGGAGCCCAAACCTGTTCCTTGGACCTGGCCAATTCAGCAAGTTCCATTTTCAGCAACTGTGAGCCCCTGAGGGGTGATTATTGGCTGGCTTGGGAAGCCTGACCGTGCCGGCCAGCCCTCCCCAGGTGTGCCTGGGTTGAGATCAATATAAACACCGCTCCAGGCAGCAAGAGCCCCTGCAGCTGTGCCTGACGCCATTTTCTCTGCCTGTCAGCAGTCTCGGGGCTGGGCTGGTGGGAGGGAGTGAGAGGCCACGGCTTTGTGGGTGTCCCAGTGTGAGTGGGGCTCTGCTGGACTTTCTGCAGCAGTTGCCAAGATGCTACCTGCTAAAGAAGAGGATGTGTCACCCACACCTGCCGCTGGAATTTCTCCCTGGGCACAGGTGAGGAAGGAAGAAAGCAGTGGGGGCCGGGACAGCAGGGGTATCTCAGGCAGGGAAATGGAGAGCTTCCAGAAGAGCACCCAGGGCCAGGACCATCCTGGCTGGCCTGCAGGCACCAAGTCGACTGGCATGCTGTCCCTCATGTGGCTCCATGGCCCTTCCTCTAGGTTTTCAAGTCCTTGTACATATTCAGGTGTTTAGCCTTGGAAGGGTGGGAACATTTCAGCAGCAGCTGGCCTGGGGCTCGGCCCACGTTTACTCACAGATACCTCGGCACGGTCCCCCAGCTTTGCAGTGAGGACGCTTGTTGCGAGGAGCCTGCTGGCTGAATGGGAGATGATTCCCCACCACTGACCAACTTCAGAATTGTTTGCAATTGGAGCAAGTGCCCTGAAACGGTTTTCCTCTGTGTAACTGGTGGGTTCTGTTCTTTTTTATCTTTTTTTCGTTTTTGGTTCAAGGTAGATTTTATTCCTCTTTTGTGTATTTACAGATATAAGCATGGAAATAATTTATTCATATAAATACATGTATGTGAAGGGAAGAATATTTTTTCTGTTTTACTTTTTTTAATTTTATTTTTTTATTTTGAATTTAATTTTATACTTTTATACAGCAGGTTGTTTTTGGTTATCTACTTTATACATATAAATGTATACATACCAATCCCAATATCTCAACTCCTCCCACCACCATCCCCAACAGCTTTCCCCCCTTGTTGTCCATACGTTTCTTGTATACATGTGTTGCTCTATTTCTGCCTTGCAAAACGGTTCATCTGTACAATTTTTCTAGGTTCCACATATATGCATTAATATACAAGATTTGTTTTTCTCTTTCTGACTTACTTCACTCTGTATGACAGTCTCTAGATCCATCAACGTCTCTACAAATGTCCCAATTTCATTCCTTTTTATGGCTTAGTAATATTCCATTTTATATATGTACCACATCTTTATGCATTCGTCTGTCTGTGGGCATTTAGGTTGCTTCCATTTCCTGGATAGTGTAAATAGTGATGCAATGAACATTGTGGTGAATGTCTCTTTTTGATTTATGGTTTTGTCTGGGTATATGCCCAGTAGAGGGATTGCTGTATCATATGGTAATTCTATTCTTAGTTTTATAAGAAACTCCATAATGTTCTCCACAGTGACTGTATCAATTTACGTTCCCAACAATAGTGGAAGAGGATTCCTTATCTCCACACCGTTACCAGCATTTGTTGTTTGTAGATTTTCTGATGATGCCCATTCTAATAGGTGTGAGGTGATACACCATGGATGAGTCTATTTCGTTGAGCAAAGAGTAGGTCTTGTTTATTACGTATTTGGCTTATGGAATGGTATGTGTGCTAATTTCAATCTGTTTTTATACAGCAGTCCAACTCAACTTTCCCCTTAAGCAAGCATAAGGTTTTTATCTAAATGTGAGACTCTGTTCGGTTTTGTAATTCAGTTTATGAGTAGCCAAGTTTACACTCCCTCTATTAGTGATATCTTATGATAACTATCTTTCTTTGTGTGACATATTTCTCTTAGAATCATCATAATTAAATCCACTCAATTTGCTGCTACAGGCCTGATGACATTGATTTCACTGCTGAGTGATATTCCGTTGTACGTAAGTAGCACAACTTCTTTATCCATTTTTTTCTTTCTGGGATATTTAATTTGTACTGGACTCGAGGTTCTTGTAAACACAGCAGCCCTAAATTTTGTGTTGGCTGTGTCTTGTTGATTTTAATTTTCCTAAGCTATAGGGCCAAAAGTGGAAGTGCCCTAGGCTCTGTAGCTTTGTTTTTTAGATGTTTCAGGATACACCATGAACATCTCCAGAGTGTCTGTTGGCAATTTACATCCCACCCATCAGCATAACACGGCTCCCTGTTCTCCATGGCCTGTCCTGTGTTTCTGGTTTTTACACTTTATTCAGATGGCCTTTTTGACGAATGGGAAATGTGACTTCATTGTAGTGTGGATTTCCATTGCTGGAGTGCTTGGTTGGCCAAAATGTTCATATGCGTTTTTTCCTGAATATATTCAGGAAAAATGTATACGCACTTTTTGTCCATGTGCATCACTGTCAAAGATCTGCCGCTTTTCATATGCTTTAAATGCAATTCCAATCTACCTCTTGAAATATGATTCCTGCAATTCTGCCTCGTTTTCAAGTCCTCTTTGCAGACTTACTTCGATATATTTTTGCCAATAGCTGTCATTTATCTCTGCAGGTTTGTGAATTACAGTGCCCCTGAGCTCCTTTCTTAACTCGCTTCCTTGTAAGCTGGCCACAAAACTGCAGGTTTGCTTCAGGCCATAATCAGGGTCCGGCACGGCACTCTGAGCCTTTGGTTAATTCCTCTTCCTGGTGGGAAATTAGAGTTAAATGTGCCCCTCCAGATACCTGCCTCACTCCCAGCCACATGGTGATGTATGTCCTCAGGTTTGAGGCCATATGTGATGGGTTCCTCATCTTTTGATGATGTGGCCCCACTGGTGTGTGGACACTCCTGCCTGGTTCACATCCCCTTGGTGATGTGGGCCCTCTGGTGAGACTCTGATCCTGGTTGGGTTCCTCACACATCTGTGAGGTGAGCCCTCTTCTCTGAGGTCACTCCTGCCTGGCTGGCACAACCCGCGTTGTTGATTTCGGCACCCTGGTGGCAGTTGGAGCCTGCTGGGAGCCTCCTTCCCGCGGTGATGAGGCCCTCTGGCGTCAGACCCTAATGGCGGGGTTCCCACATTTTCTGATACATGCTAAGTGGTACGAGGGCACTCCTGCCAGGTTCCCATCCTCATGAGCGTGTGGGCCTTCTGTTCTGAGGTCCTAACGGCTGGGTTGCTCACACTTTCATGATGTGGGCCCTCTGCTGTGAGGTCAATCCTGCCTGGCTGGCGCACGTCGCCTTGGCGACGTGGACCCTCTGGTGGCAGTTGGAGCGTGCTGGGGCCTCCTCCCCTCAGTGATGAGGGCCTTCTGGTGTCAGGCCCTAAGTGCTGGGCTGCACACATTTTCTGATGTGTGCCCAGTGGTGCGAGTCACTCCTGCCAGGTTCCCATCCCCATGGGCATGTGGGACTTCGGTTCTGTGGTCCCAACTGCTGGGTTGCTCACAGTTTCATGATGTGGGCCCTTTGCTGTGTGTTCACTCTGGCCTGTATCCCATAGTGTCAGTGCTCTGGGCCTCCAGCTTGGAGTTTCCAACTTCTCGATTCCTCACCTTTTTTATTCTATGGGCCCTCGGTTGTGCATCTCCTCCTGCATGCCTCACTCCCAGCCCCTTCGTGATGTGTGTCCCCTTGTTTGAGGCCACATGTGCTGTGTTCCTCACCTTTCTATAATGTGGCCACACTGGTGTGAGGACACTCTTGCCTGGTTCCCATTCCCTTGGTGATGTTGACCCCACTGCTGTTAGGACAGTCTTGCCTGGTTCCCATCACCTTGGTGATGTTGGCCCTCTGGTGAGAGTCTGATCCTGGTTAGGTTCCTCACCCTTCTGTGAGGTGGGCCCTCTGCTCTGAGGTCACTCCTGCCTGGCTGGCACACACCGCCTTGGCAACGTCGGCCATATGGTGGCAGTTGGAGCCTGCTGGGAGCCTCCTCCCCTCGGTGATGAGGGCCCTCTGGCCTCAGGCCCTAACTGCTGGGTTCCCACATTTTCTGATTCGTGCTAAGTGGTGCAAGGACACTCCTGCCAGGTTCCCATCCCCATGGGGATGTGAGCCTTCTGCTCTGAGGTCCCAACGGCTGTGTTGCTCACAGTTTCATGATGAGGGCCCTCTGGTGTGAGTTCACTCCGGCCTAGATCCCATAGCCTCGCTGCTCCTGGCTGCCTGCCGGAGGTTCCAACTGTGGGATTCCTCACCTTTTTTATTCTATGGTCCCTCTGTTTTGAGGATCCTCTGGCCTGCCTCACTCCCAGCCCCTTGGTGATGTGTGTCCTCAGGTTTGAGGCCACGTGTGCTGGGTCCCTCAAATTATGGTGATGTAGCCCCACTGGTGTGAGGACACTCCTGCCTGGTTCCCATTCCCTTGGTGATGTTGGCCCTCTGGTGACAGTCTGATCCTTGTTGGGTTCCTCACACTTCTGTGAGGTGGGCTTTCTGCTCTGAGGTGAATCCTGCCTGGTTGGCACACCCCGCCTTGGTGACATCGGCCTTATGGTGGCAGTTGGAGCCTGCTGGGAGCCTCCTCCCCTCGGTGATGAGGGTCCTCTGGCCTCAGGTCCTAACTGCTGGGTTCCCACATTTTCTGATTCGTGGAAGTGGGCCGAGGACACTCCTGTCAGGTTCCCATCCCCATAGGGATGTGGGCCTTCTGCTCTGAGGTCCCATCCGCTGGGTTGCTCACAGTTTCATGATGTGGGACCTCTGCTGTGAGTTCGCTGTGGCCTGGATCCCATAGACTCTGTGCTCTGGGCGGCCTACTGTCCAGTTCCAACTGCTGGATTCCTCACAACTTTTATTCTGTGGGCTCTGTTTTGTGAGGATGCTCCTGCTTGCCTCACTCCTAGCCCCTTGGAGATGTGGGTCCCCTGTTTTAGGCCACATGTTCTGGGTTCCTCACCTTTCTATAATGTGGCCACACTGGTGTGAGGACCCTCCTGCTTGGTTCCGATCCCCTTGGTGATGTGGGCCCTCTGGTGAGAGTCTTATCCTGGCTGGTTTCCTCACCCTTCTGTGAGGTAGGCCCTTTGCGGTGAGGTCACTCCTGCCTGGCTGGCACACATCACCTTGGTGACGTGGGCCCTCAGTTGGGAGTTGGTGTCTGCTGCGAGTCTCCGTCCCTCGGTAATGAGGGCCCTCTTGCGTCAGACCCTAACTCCTGGGCTCCCAAAATTTGCAGATGTGCGACCTGTGGTGCGAGTACACTCCTGTCAGGTTCCCAACCCCATGGGAATTTCGGCCTTCTGCTCTGAGATCCCAACGGCTGGGGTGCTCACAGTTTCATGATGAGGGCCCTCTGATGTGCGTTTATTCCGGCCTAGATGCCATAGGCTTGCTGCTCCTGGGCGCCTGCTGGGAGGTTCCAACTGCGGGATTCCTCACCTTTTTTATTCTATGGGCCCTCTGTTTTGAGGCTCCTCCTGCCTGCCTCAATCCCAGCCCCGTTGTGATGTGTGTCCTCTGGTGTGAGGCCACGTGTGCTGGGTCCCTCACCTTTCGATGATGTGGCCCAAATGGTGTGAGGACACTCGTGCCTGTTTCCCAGCCCCTTGGTGATGTGGCCCCTCTGGTGAGAGTCTGATCCTGGCTGGGTTCCTTACCGTTCTGTGAGGTGGGCCCTGTGCTCTGAGGTAACTCCTGCCTGGCTTGCTCCCATTGCCTTGGTGACGTCGGCCCTCTGGTGGCAGTTGGATCCTTTTGGAGACTCCTATCCTCGGTGATGAGGTCCCTCTGGCGTCAGGCTCTAACTGCTGGGCTCCCCAGGTTTTCTGATGTGAGCCCAGTGATGCCAGGACACTCGTGAAATGTTCCCATCCCCCTGGCGATATGGGCCTTCTGCTCTGAGGTTCCAACGACTGGGTTGCTCACAGTTTCCTGATGTTAGCTCTCTAGTGTTAGTTCACTCATTCCTAGATCCCATAGCCTCTGTACTCTGGGCCGCCTGCTGGGAAGTTCCAACTGCTGGGTTCCTCACCTTTTTTATTCTTTGGGCCCTGTGTTGGGAGGCTCCTCCTGCCTGTGTCACTCCCAGCCCCTTGGTGATGTAGGTCCTCTGGTTTGTGGCCACATGTGCCAGTTTCCTCATCTTTTAGTGATGTGGCCCCACTGGTGTGAGGACACTCGTGCCTGGTTCCCGTCCCCTTGGTGATATGGGCCCTCTGGTGAGAGTCTGATCCTGGTTGGGTTCCTCACACTTCTTTGAGGTGGGCCGTCTGCTGTGAGGTCACTCCTGCCTGGCTGGCACACCCCGCCTTGGCGACGTGGGCCCTCTTGTGGTAGTTGGAACATGCTGGGAGCCTCCTCCCCTCAGTGATGAGGGCCCTCTGGCGTCAGGCCCTAACTGCTGGGTACCCACATTTTCTGATATGTGCTAAGTGGTGCGAGGACACTCCTGCCATGCTCCCAACACCTTGGGGATGTGGACCTTCTGCTCTGAGGTCCAAATGGCTGGGTAGCTCGCAGTTTCATGATGTGGACCCTCTGCTGTGAGTTTACTGCGGCCTGAATCGCATAGACTTGGTGTTCTTGGCCGCCTGCTGGGAGGTTCCCATTGCTGGATTCCTCAGCTTTTTTATTCTATGGGCCCTGTGTTGAGAGGCTACTCCTGCCTGCCTCATTCCGAGCCCCTTGGAGATGTGGGTCTTCTGGTTTAGGCCACATGTGCTGGGTTCCTCACCTTTCTATGATGTGGCCACACTGGTGTGAAGACTCTCCTGCCTGGTTCTGATCACCTTGGTGATGTGGGCCCTCTGGTGAGAGTCTTATCCTGGCTGTGTTCCTCACCCTTCTGTGAGGTAGGCCCTCTGCGGTGAGGTCACTCCTACCTGGCTGTCACACGTCACCTTGGCGACGTGGGCCCTCAGTTGGGTGTTGGTGCCTGATTGGAGTCTCCTCCCCTTGGTAATGAGGGCCCTCTGGCGTCAGGCCCTAACTCCTGGGTTCCCTAAATTCTCTGATGTGTGCCCTGTGGTGCGAGTACACTTCTGACAGGTTCCCAACCCCATGGGAATGTGGGCCTTCTGCTCTGAGATCCCAACGCCTAGGTTGCTCACAGTTTCATGATGACGGCCCTCTGGTGTGAGATCACTCCGGCCTGGATCCCATAGTCTCGCTGCTCCTGGCCGCCTGCTGGGAGGTTCCAACTGCGGGATTCTTCACCTCTTTAATTCTATGGTCCCTCTGTTTTGAGGCTCCTCCTGCCTGCCTCAATCCCAGCTCCCTTGTGATGTGTGTCCTCTGGTTTGAGGCCACGTGTGCTGGGTCCCTCACTTTTCGGTGATGTGGCCCCACTAGTGTGAGGACACTCCTGCCTGGTTCCCATTCCCTTGGTGATGTGGGCCCTCTGGTGAGAATCTGATCCTCTTTGGTTCTTCACACTTCTGTGAGGTTGACCCTCTGCTCTGAGGTCACTCCTGCCTGGTTGTCGCACTCCGCATTGGCGACGTCGCCCCTCTGGTAGCAGTCGGAGCTGGCTGGGAGCCACCGCCCCTTGGTGATGAGGGCCCTCTGGCATCAGGCACTAATTGCTGGGCTCCCCACATTTTTTCATGTGTGCCCACTCTTGCGATGACACTCCTGCTTGTTTCCCTTCCCCATGGGGATGTGGGCCTTCTGCTCTGAGGTCACAACGGCTGGGTTGCTTACAGAATCACAATGAGGGCCCTCTGTTGTGAGTTCATGCCGGCCTGGATCTCATAGCCTCAGTGCTCTGGGCCGCCTGCTAGGAAGATCCAACTGCTGGTTTCCACACATTTTGTATACAATGGGACATGTGTTGTGAGGTTAATCCTGCCTGCCTCACTCCGAAACCCATGGTGATGTGGGTCCTCTGGTTTGAGGCCACATGTGCTGGGTACCTCAACTTTTGATGATGTGGCCCCACGGGTGTGAGGACACTCCTGCCTGGTTCCCATCACCTTGGTGATGTGGGCCCTCTGGGGAGCGTCTGATCCTGGCTGGGTTCCCTACCATTCTGTGAGGTGGGCCCTCTGATGTCAGGTCACTCCTGCCTGGCTAGCTCACATCGCCTTGGGGACGTGGGCCATCTGTTGGCCACTGGAGCATGCTGGGAGCCTCCTACTCCCGTTAATGATGGCCCTGGAAAAAATGCATATGCACTTTTTGGCCAAGTGCTTCATTGACGAGGTTCTGCCACTTCTCTTATGCTTTCAGAGCAATTCACGTCTACCTCCTGAAATCGGATTCCAGCAATTCTGCCCCACTTTCAAGTCCTCTTCGCAGCCTTAATTCAATATATTTTTGTACGATTTCTGTCATTTATAAGTCTGCAGGTATGTGAATGACAGTGCCCCTGAGCTCCTTTCCTCAACTCGCTTTCTTGTGAGCTGGCCACAAAACCGCAGGATTGCTTCAGGCCCTAATCTTGTTCCAGCACGGCATGCTGAGCCTTTGGTTAATTCCTCTTCCTGTTGGGAAATGAGTGTTAAAATTGCCCGTGCATACTGGGCATATACCCTGAGAAAACCAAAATTCAAAAAGAGTCATGTACCAAAATGTTCATTGCAGCTCTATTTACAATAGCCCGGAGATGGAAAGAACCTAAGCGCCCATCATCGGACGAATGGATAAAGAAGATGTGGCACATATACACAATGGAATATTACTCAGCCTTAAAAACAAATGAAACTGAGTTATTTGTAATGAGATGGATAGACCTAGAGTCAGTCATACAGAGTGAAGTAAGTCAGAAAGAAAAAGACAAATAGCGTATGCTAACACATATATATGGAATTTAAAGGAAAAAAATGTCATGAAGAACCTAGGGATAAGACAGGAATAGAGGCGCAGACCTACTGGAGAACGGAATTGAGGATATGGGGAGGGGGAATGGTGAGTTTTGACAGGGCGAGAGAGAGTCATGGACATATACACACTAACAAATGTAGTAAGGTAGATAGCAAGGGGGAAGCAGCCGCAAGGCACAGGGATATTAGCTCGGGGCGTTGGGACAGCCTGGAGGGGTGGAAGGGGGAGAGAGGGAGGGAGGGAGACACAAGAGGGAAGACACAGGGAGCATATGTATATGTATAGCTGATTCACTTTGTTATAAAGCAAAAACTAACACACAATTATAAAGCAATTATACCCCAATAAAGATGTTAAAAAAATATTTGCCCGTGCACACACCTACAGATAGTCTCCCATTGGTTCTCCGTATTCCTGTTCATCTTGCGCAGAAATTGCAAACAGTGCCAAACAGGAGGTTAAAGGCACTGACTCTCCAAAGGGGGAGAGTGTAAGAAAAGGGTCTTGAATGGTGAACCTGAGTACCAGGGGACGAAAACAGACATGCATGTAAAAAGGTTTCCCAGTCACACGGTGGAGCATACTCTGGGTTTCCCATGCAAATTTTAGCTGAAGGAAGAATCCCTTGAACCTGGAGAGTTGGGAACCATGGAATGGGTACCAGGGAGTATGACATCAAAGGGTCTGCATTTGCTCACTGAACCTCACCAATGCTATCAGCCCAAAGGGTCCAGCCTTATCTCTCACCCAGCTCTGGGTGTAGATGTGGTAAACCAGGTTGCATCACATGCCCTGTGTGAGTTATTTAAGAATTGCTCTCTATTTCACTGTCATTGTGTTTTGTTTTTGAAATTTTTTTTGGACACTGGGATTTATCGGATTTTCACTGCTGAGTTAATGCCGCTGTAAACACTCTTGATTCTCTTACGGAGACATATAAATCCATGGGTTTTAAGATTCTTCCTAGTCAGGTATATTCCTAGGCGTTGAATATGTGGTGTTGAGTCCATTTCGTTGAGCAAGGAGTAGGTCTTGTCTATTACATATTTGGCTTATGGAATGTTATCTGTGCTAATTTCAGTCCCTGGTTTTATGCAGCACCCCAAGGCACCTTTCTCCATAAGCAAGCACTAGTTGGTTTTCTAAATTTGAGACCGTGTTCTGTTTTGTAATTCAGTTCATGTGTAGTCAAGTTTATATTCCGTGTATTAGTGATATCTTATGATGTGTGACGTAGTTCACGTAGAATCACCGTACCTGCATCCACTCACTATGCCGCTACGGGCCTGATGACACAGATTTCATTGCTGAGTGATATTGCATTGCACGTACGTGCCACAACTTCTTTATCCATTTTTTGCTTTCTGGGATATTTAGCTGGAACTGTAGACGAGCTTCTTGGGAACACAGCCGTCCCAAACTTTGGGGTGGCTCTCTGTTTTTGATTTTAATTTCCCTAAGCAATAGGACCATAAGTGCAATTGCCATAGGCTGTGTTGCTTTATTTCTTATGTGTTTCAGGAAAGACCATACACTTCTCCAGGGTGGCTGTTCACAATTTACATCCTGCCAATCAGCATAACAAGGCTCCCTGTTCTCCATATCCTGTCCTACCTTTCTGGATTTTACACTTTTTTCAGATGGCCCTTGTGCCCGGGGTGCAGTGAGATTTCATTGTAGTGCAGATTTCCTTTACAGGCTTGCTTGGTTGGCCAAAAAGCGCGTATGCGTATTTTCCTGAATATATTCAGGAAAAAACGCATACGCCCTTTTTGGCCAAGTGCATCATTATCGACGTTGTGCCTCTTCCTATGCTTTCCGGGCAATTCCAGTCTACCCCTGCAATCGTTTTCCTGAAATTCTGCCCCGCTTTCAAGTCCCCTTCGCAGGCTTACGTCAATATATTTTTGGAGGATAGCTGTCAATTATAACTCTGCAGATTTGTGAATTACAGTGCCCCTGAGCTCCTTTCTTCAACTCGCTTTCTTGTGAGCTGGGCACAAAACCGCAGGATTGCTTCAGGCCGTAATCTGTTTCCAGCAGGGCACGCTGAGCCTTTGGTTAATTCCTCTTCCTGGTGGGCAATGAGCGTTACATTTGCCCGTGCAGGCACCTAGAGCTAGTCTCTCATTGGTTCTCCCTATTCCTGTTCATCTTGCACAGAAATTGCAAGCTGTGCCAAACAGGAGGTTAAAGGCACTGACTCTCCAAGCGGGGAGAGTGTTAGTAAAGCATCTGCAATGGTGAACCCGAGGACCAGGATACGAAAACTGAGATGCATTTTAAATCGTTTCCCAATCACACGGTGGACCATACTGTGGGTTTCCCATGCATGTTTTAGCTGGAGGAAGAATCCCTTGAACCTGGAGAGTTGGGACCCATGGAATAGGTACCATGCAGTATGACTTCAAAGGGTCTGCATTTGCTCACCGAAACTCACCAATGCTATCAGCGTGAAGTGTCCAGCCTTATGTCTCAACCAGCTCTGGGTGTAGATGTGTTAAATCCCGGTTGCATCACATGCCCTGAGTGAATTATTTAAGAATTGCTCTATATTTTACTGTCTTTGTGTTATGTTTTCGAAATTTATTTTGATAGTGGGATTTATCGGATTTTCACTGCTGCGTTTATGCCGCTGTACACACGCTTGATTCTCTTACGGAGACATATAAATCCATGGGTTTTAAGATTCTTCCTAGACAGGTATATTCCTAGGCGTTGAATATGTGGTGTTGGGTCCATTTCGTTGAGCAAGGAGTAGGTCTTGTCTATTACATATTTGGCTTATGGAAAGTTATCTGTGCTAATTTCAGTCTCTGGTTTTATGCAGCTCCCCAACGCACCTTTCCGCATAAGCAAGCACTAGTTGATTTTCTAAATTTGAGACGCTGGTCTGTTTTGTAATTCACTTCATGTGTAATCAAGTTTACATTCCGTGTATTAGTGATAACTTATGATGTTTCTTTTTCTGTGTGACGTAGTTCACGTAGAATCGCCGTACCTGCATCCACTCACTATGCCGCTTCGGGCCTGATGACACAGATTTCATTGCTGAGTGATATTCCATTGTCCGTCCGTGCCACAACTTCTTTATCCATTTTTTGCTTTCTGGGATATTTACCTGGTACTGTAGACGAGCTTCTTGTGAACACAGCTGTCCCAAACATTGGGGTGGCTGTCTGTTTTTTATTTTACTTTCCCTAAGCTATAGGACCATAAGTGGAATTGCCATAGGCTGTGTTGCTTTGTTTCTTATGTGTTTCAGGAAACACCATACACTTCTCCAGGGTGGCTGTTGGCAATTTCCATCCTGCGAATCAGCATAACAAGGCTCCCTGTTCTCCATATCCTGTTCTACCTTTCTGGATTTTACACTTTTTTCAGATGGACCTTTTGCCCGGGGGGGCAGTGAGATTTCATTGTAGTGCAGATTTCCTTTACAGGCTTGTTTGGTTGGCCAAAAAGGGCGTTTGCGTTTTTTCCTGAATATATTCAGGAAAAAACGCATACGCCCTTTTTGGCCAAGTGCATCATTGGCGACGTTCTGCCTCTTTTCCTATGCTTTCAGGGCAATTCCAGTCTACCCCCTGCAATCGTTTTCCTGGAATTCTGCCCCGCTTTCAAGTCCCCTTCGCAGGCTTACTTCAATATATTTTTGGAGGATAGCTGTCATTTATAACTCTGCAGGTTTGTGAATTACAGTGCCCCTGAGCTCCTTTCTTCAACACGCTTTCTTGTGAGCTGGGCACAAAACCGCCGGATTGCCTCAGGTCCTAATCTGTTTCCGGCAGGGCACGCTGAGCCTTTGGTTAATTCCTCTTCCCGGTGGGAAATGAGCGTTACATTTGCCCGTGCAGACACCTATAGCTAGTCTCACATTGGTTCTCCCTATTCCTGTTCATCTTGCGCAGAAATTGCAAACTGTGCCAAGCAGGAGGTTAAAGGCACTGACTCTCCAAGCGGGGAGAGTGTTAGTAAAGCATCTGGAAAGTTGTACCCGAGGACCAAGATATGAAAACTGAGATGCATTTTAAATCGTTTCCAAATCACACGGTGGACCATACTCTGGGTTTCCCATGCATGTTTTAGCTGAAGTAAGAATCCCTTGGACCTGGAGATTTCGGACCCATGGCATGGGTACCATGCAATATGACGTCAAAGGGTCTGCATTTGCTCACCGAAACTCACCAATGCTATCAGTGTGAAGTGTACAGCCTTATGTCTCAAACAGCTCTGGGTGTAGATGTGGTCATTCCAGGTTGCATCACATGCCCTGAGTGAATTATTTAAGAATTGCTCTCTATCTCAGTGTCTTTGTGTTTTGTTTTTGAAATTTATTTTGATAATGGGATTTCTCGGATTTTCACTGCTGCGTTTATGCCACTGTACACACACTTGATTCTGTTACGCAGACATATAAATCCATGGGTTTTAAGATTATTCCTAGTCAGGTATATTCCTAGGCGTTGAATATGTGGTGTTGAGTCCACTTCGTTGAGCAAGGAGTAGGTCTTGTCTATTACATATTTGGCTTATGGAACGTTATCTGTGCTAATTTAAGTCTCTAGTTTTATGCAGCCCCCAAACGCACCTTTCCCCATAAGCAAGCACTAGTTGATTTTCTAAATTTGAGACACTGGTCTGTTTTGTAATTCACTGCATGTGTAGTCAAGTTTACATTCCGTGTATTAGTGATAACTTATGATGTTTCTTTTTCTGTGTGACGTAGTTCACGTAGAATCGCCGTACCTGCATCCACTCACTATGCTGCTACGGGCCTGATGACACAGATTTCATTGCTGAGTGATATTCCATTGTCCGTCCGTGCCACAACTTCTTTATCCATTTTTTGCTTTCTGGGATATTTACCTGGTACTGTAGACGAGCTTCTTGTGAACACAGCTGTCCCAAACATTGGGGTGGCTGTCTGTTTTTTATTTTACTTTCCCTAAGCTATAGGACCACAAGTGGAATTGCCATAGGCTGTGTTGCTTTGTTTCTTACGTGTTTCAGGAAACACCATACACTTCTCCAGGGTGGCTGTTGGCAATTTCCATCCTGCGAATCAGCATAACAAGGCTCCCTGTTCTCCATATCCTGTCCTACCTTTCTGGATTTTACACTTTTTTCAGATGGACCATTTGCCCGGGGGGGCTGTGAGATTTCATTGTATTGCAGATTTCCTTTACAGGCTTGTTTGGTTGGCCAAAAAGGGCGTATGCGTTTTTTCCTGAATATATTCAGGAAAAAACGCATACGCCATTTTTGGCCAAGTGCATCATTGTCGACGTTCTGCCGCTTTTCCTATGCTTTCAGGGCAATTCCAGTCTACCCCCTGCAATCGTTTTCCTGAAATTCTGCCCCGCCTTCAAGTCCCCTTCGCAGGCTTACTTCAATATACTTTTGGAAGATAGCTGTCATTTATAACTCTGCAGGTTTTTGAATTACAGTGCCCCTGAGCTCCTTTCTTCAACTCGCTTTCTTGTGAGCTGGGCACAAAACCGCAGGATTGCTTCAGGCACTAATCTGTTTCCAGCAGGGCACGCTGAGCTTTTGGTTAATTCCTCTTCCTGCTGGGAAATGAGCGTTACATTTGCCCGTGCAGACACCTACAGCTAGTCTCTCATTGGGTCTCCCTATTCCTGTTCATCTTGCACAGAAATTGCAAGCTGTGCCAAACAGGAGGTTAAAGGCACTGACTCTCCAAGTGGGGAGAGTGTTAGTAAAGCATCTGGAATGGTGAACCCGAGGACCAGGATACGAAAACTGAGATGCATTTTAAATCGTTTCCCAATCACACGGTGGACGATACTGTGGGTTTCCCATGCATATTTTAGCTGGAGGAAGAATCCCTTGAACCTGGAGAGTTGGGACCCATGGAATGGGTACCATGCAGTATGACTTCAAAGGGTCTGCATTTGCTCACCGAAACTCACCAATGCTATCAGCCTGAAGTGTCCAGCCTTATGTCTCAACCAGCTCTGTGTGTAGATGTGGTCAATCCCCGTTGCATCACATGCCCTGAGTGAATTATTTAAGAATTGCTATTTCACTGTCTTTGTGTTTTGTTTTCGAAATTTATTTTGACAATGGGATTTATCGGATTTTCACTGCTGCGTTTCGGCCGCTGTACACACGCTTGATTCTCTTACGGAGACATATATATCCATGGGTTTTAAGATTCTTCCTAGTCAGGTATATTCCTAGGCGTTGAATATGTGGTGTTGGGTCCATTTCGTTGAGCAAGTAGTGGGTCTTGTCTATTACATATTTGGCTTATGGAAAGTTATTGGTGCTAATTTCAGTCTCTGGTTTTATGCAGCACCCCAACGCAACTTACCCCATAAGCAAGCACTAGTTGGTTTTCTAAATTTGAGACCCTGTTCTGTTTTGTAATTCAGTTCATGTGTAGTCAAGTTTACATTCCGTGTATTAGTGATATCTTATGATGTTTCTTTTTCTGTGCGACGTAGTTCACGTAGAATCACCGTACCTGCATCCACTCACTATGCCGCTACGGGCCTGATGACACAGATTTCATTGCTGAGTGATATTCCATTGCACGTACGTGCCACATCTTCTTTATCCATTTTTTGCTTTCTGGGATATTTACCTGGTATTGTAGACGAGCTTCTTGGGAACACAGCCGTCCCAAACTTTGGGTGGCTCTCTGTTTCTGATTTTAATTTCCCTAAGCAATAGGACGATAAGTGCAATTGCCATAGGCTGTGTTGCTTTGTTTCTTACGTGTTTCAGGAAACAGCATACACTTCTCCAGGTTGGCTGTCGGCAATTTACATCATATGCATCAGCATAATAAGGATCCCTGTTCTCCATTGCCTGTCCTCCGTTTCTGGATTTTACAATTTTTTAAAATGGCCCTTTTGCCCTGGGGGGCACTGAGATTTCATTGTAGTGCAGATTTATTTACAAGCTTGCTTGGTTGGCCAAAAAGTGCGTATGCCTTTTTCCCTGAATATATTTAGGGAAAAAAGCATCCGCACTTTTTGGACAAGTGCATCATTATCGACGTTCTGCCTCTTTTCCTATTCTTTAAGTGCAATTCTAGTTTAACCCTTCAATCCTTTTCCTGAAATTCTGCCCCGCTTTCAAGACCCCTTTGCAGGCTTACTTCAATATATTTTTGGAGGATAGCTGTCATTTATAACTCTGCAGGTTTGTGAATTACAGTGCCCCTGAGCTCCTTTCTTCAACTCGCTTTCTTGTGAGCTGGGCACAAAACCGCAGGATTGCTTCAGGCACTAATCTGTTTCCAGCAGGGCACGCTGAGCCTTTGGTTAATTCCTCTTCCTTGTGGGAAATGAGCATTACATTTGCCCGTGCAGACACCTACAGCTAGTCTCTCATTGGTTCTCCCTATTCCTGTTCATCTTGCACAGAAATTGCAAGCTGTGCCAAACAGGAGGTTAAAGGCACTGACTCTCCAAGCGGGGAGAGTGTTAGTAAAGCATCTGGAATGGTGAACCCGAGGACCAGGATACGAAAACTGAGATTCATTTCACATCGTTTCCCAATCACACGGTGGAGCATACTCTGGGTTCCCATGCATGTTTTAGCTAGAAGAAGAATCCCTTGAACCTGGAGAGTTGGGACCCATGGGATGGGTACCATGCAGTATGACTTCAAAGGGTCTGCATTTGCTCACCGAAACTCACCAATGCTATCAGCCTGAAGTGTCCAGCCTTATGTCTCAACCAGCTCTGGGTGTAGATGTGTTAAATCCCGGTTGCATCACATGCCCTGAGTGAATTATTTAAGAATTGCTCTCTATTTCACTGTCTTTGTGTTATGTTTTTGAAATTTATTTTGATAATGGGATTTATCGGATTTTCACTGCTGCGTTTATGCTGCTGTACACACGCTTGATTCTCTTACGGAGACATATAAATCCATGGGTTTTAAGATTCTTCCTAGTCAGGTATATTCCTAGGCGTTAAATATGTGGTGTTGAGTTCATTTCGTTGAGCAAGGAGTAGGTCTTGTCTATTACATATTTGGCTTATGGAATGTTATCTGTGCTAATTTCAGTCTCTGGTTTTATGCAGCACCCCAACGCACCTTTCCCCATAAGCAAGCACCAGTTGGTTTTCTAGATTTGAGACCCTGTTCTGTTTTGTAATTCAGTTCATGTGTAGTCAAGATTACATTCCGTGTATTAGTGATATCTTATGATGTTTCTTTTTCTGTGTGACGTAGTTCACGTAGAATCACCGTACCTGCATCCACTCACTATGCCGCTACGGGCCTGATGACACAGATTTCATTGCTGAGTGATATTGCATTGCACGTACGTGCCACAACTTCTTTATCGATTTTTTGCATTCTGGGATATTTACCTGGTACTGTAGACGAGCTTCTTGGGAACACAGCCGTCCCAAACTTTGGGGTGGCTCTCTGTTTTTGATTTTAATTTCCCTAAGCAATAAGACCATAAGTGCAATTGCCATAGGCCGTGTTGCTTTATTTCTTATGTGTTTCAGGAAACACCATACACTTCTCCATGGTGGCTGTTCACAATTTACATCCTGCCAATCAGCATAACAAGGCTCCCTGTTCTCCATATCCTGTCCTATCTCTCTGGATTTTACACTTTTTTCAGATGGCCCTTTTGCCCGTGGGGCAGTGAGACTTCATTGTAGTGCAGATTTCCTTTACAGGCTTGCTTGGTTGGCCAAAAAGGGCTTATGCGTTTTTTCCTGAATATATTCAGGAAAGAACGCATACGCCCTTTTTGGCCAAGTGCATCATTGTCGACGTTGTGCCTCTCTTCCTATGCTTTCAGGGAAATTCCAGTCTACCCCCTGCAATCGTTTTCCTGAAATTCTGCCCCACTTTCAAGTCCCCTTCGCAGTCTTACTTCAATATACTTTTGCACAATGCTGCCATTTATAACTCTGCAGGTTTGTGAATTACAGTGCCCCTGAGCTCCTTTCTTCAACTCGCTTTCTTGTGAGCTGGGCACAAAACCGCAGGATTGCTTCAGGCACTAATCTGTTTCCAGGAGGGCATGCTGAGCCTTTGGTTAATTCCTCTTCCTGGTGGGAAATGAGCATTACATTTGCCCGTGCAGACACCTACAGCTAATCTCTCATTGGTTCTCCCTATTCCTGTTCATCTTGCACAGAAATTGCAAGCTGTGCCAAAGAGGAGGTTAAAGGCACTGACTCTCCAAGCGGGGAGAGGGTTAGTAAAGCATCTGGAATAGTGAACCCGAGGACCAGGATACGAAAACTGAGATGCATTTTAAATCGTGTCCCAATCACACGCTGGACGATACTCTGGGTTTCCCATGCATGTTTTAGCTGGAGGAAGAATCCCTTGAACCTGGAGAGTTGGGACCCATGGAATGGGTCCCATGCAGTATGACTTCAAAGGGTCTGCATTTGCTCACCGAAACTCACCAATGCTATCAGCCTGAAGTGTCCAGCCTTATGTCTCAACCAGCTCTGGTTGTAGATGTGGTCAATCCCGGTTGCATCACATGCACTGAGTGAATTATATAAGAATTGCTCTCTATTTCACTGTCTTTGTGTTTTGTTTTCGAAATTTTTTTTAATAATGGGATTTATCGGATTTTCACTGCTGCGTTTCGGCCGCTGTACACACGCTTGATTCTCTTACGGAGACATATATATCCATGGGTTTTAAGATTCTTCCTAGTCAGGTATATTCCTAGGCGTTGAATATGTGGTGTTGGGTCCATTTCGTTGAGCAAGCAGTAGCTCTTGTCTATTACATATTTGGCTTATGGAAAGTTATCTGTGCTAATTTCAGTCTCTGGTTTTATGCAGCACCCCAACGCACATTTCCCCATAAGCAAGCACTAGTTGGTTTTCTAAATTTGAGACCCTGTTCTGTTTTGTAATTCAGTTCATGTGTAGTCAAGTTTACATTCCGTGTATTACTGATATCTTATGATGTTTCTTTTTCTGTGTGACGTAGTTCACGTAGAATCACCGTACCTGCATCCACTCACTGTGCCGCTATGGGCCTGATGACACAGATTTCATTGCTGAGTGATATTGCATTGCATGTACGTGCCACAACTTCTTTATCCATTTTTTGCTTTCTGGGATATTTTCCTGGTACTGTAGACGAGCTTCTTGGGAACACAGCCGTCCCAAACTTTGGGGTGGCTCTCTGTTTTTGATTTTAATTTCCCTAAGCAATATTACCATAAGTGCAATTGCCATAGGCTGTGTTGCTTTATTTCTTACGTGTTTCAGGAAACACCATGCACTTCTCCAGGGTGGCTGTTGGCAATTTACATCCTGCCAATCAGCATAACATGGCTCCCTGTTCTCCATATCCTGTCCTACTTTTCTGGATTTTACAGTTATTTCAGATGGCCCTTTTGCCCAAGGGGCAGTGAGATTACATTGTAGTGCAGATTTCCTTTACAGGCTTGCATGTTTGGCCAAAAAGGATGTATGCGTTTTTTCCTGAATATATTCAGGAAAAAACGCATACGCCCTTTTTGGCCAAGTGCATCATTGTAGATGTTGTGCCTCTTTTCCTATGCTTTCAGGGCAATTCCAGTCTACCCCCTGCAATCGTTTTCCTGAAATTCTGCCCCGCTTTCAAGTCCCCTTCGCAGGCTTACTTCAATATACTTTTGGAGGATAGCTGTCATTTGTAACTTTGCAGGTTTGTGAATTACAGTGCCCCTGAGCTCCTTTCTTCAACTCGCTTTCTTGTGAGCTGGGCACAAAACCGCAGGATTGCTTCAGGCCCTAATCTGTTTCCGGCAGGGCCCGCTGAGCCTTTGGTTAATTCCTCTTCCTGGTGGGAAATGAGCGTTACATTTGCCCGTGCAGACACCTATAGCTAGTCTCTCATTGGTTCTCCCTATTCCTGTTCATCTTGCCCAGAAATTGCAAGCTGTGCCAAACAGGAGGTTAAAGGCACTGACTCTCCAAGCGGGGAGAGTGTTAGTCAAGCATCTGGAATGTTGAAACCGAGGACCAGGATACGAAAACTGAGATGCATTTTAAATCGTTTCCCAATCACACGGTGGACCATACTGTGGGGTTCCCATGCATGTTTTAGCTGGAGGAAGAATCCCTTGAACCTGGAGAGTTGGGACCCATGGCATGGGTACCATGCAGTATGACTTCAAAGGGTCTGCATTTGCTCACCGAAACTCACCAATGCTATCAGCCTGAAGTGTCCAGCCTTATGTCTCAACCAGCTCTGGGTGTAGATGTGGTCAATCCCGGTTGCATCACATGCCCTGAGTGAATTGCTTAAGAATTGCTCTCTATTTCACTGTCTTTGTGTTTTGTTTTTGAAATTTATTTTGATAATGGGATTTATCGGATTTTCACTGCTGCGTTTATGCCGCTGTACACATGCTTGATATTCTTATGGAGACATATAAATCCATGGGTTTTAAGATTCTTCCTAGTCAGGTATATTCCTAGGCGTTGAACATGTGATGTTTAGTCCATTCCTTTGAGCAAGGAGTAGGTCTTGTCTATTACATATTAGGCTTATGGAAAGTTATCTGTGCTAATTTCAGTCTCTGGTTTTATGCAGCACCCCAACGCACCTTTCCCCATAAGCAAGCACTAGTTGGTTTTCTAAATTTGAGACCCTGTTCTGTTTTGTAATTCAGTTCATGTGTAGTCAAGTTTACATTCCGTGTATTAGTGATATCTTATGATGTTTTTTTTCTGTGTGACGTTGTTCACCTAGAATCACCGTACCTGCATCCACTCACTATGCCGCTACGGGCCTGATGACACAGATTTCATTGCTCAGTGATATTGCATTGCACGTACGTGCCACAACTTCTTTATCCATTTTTACTTTCTGGGATATATACCTGGTACTGTAGACGAGCTTCTTGTGAACACAGCCATCCCAAACATTGGGGTGGCTGTCTGTTTTTGATTTTAATTTCCCTAAGCTATAGGACCATAAGTGGAAGTGCCATAGGCTGTGTTGCTTTGTTTCTTAGGTGTTTCAGGAAACACCATACACTTCTCCAGGGTGGCTGTTCGCAATTTACATCCTGCCAATCAGCATAACAAGGCTCCCTTTTCTCCATATCCTGTCCTACCTTTCTGGATTTTACACTTTTTTCAAATGGCCCTTTTGCCCAGGGGGCAGTGAGACTTCATTGTGGTGCAGATTTCCTTTACAGGCTTGCTTGGTTTGCGAAAAAGGGCGTATGCGTTTTTTCCTGAATATATTCAGTAAAAAATGCATATGCACTTTTTGGCCAAGTGCATCATTGTCGATGTTCTGCCTCTTTTCCTATGCTTTCTGGGCAATTCCAGTCTACCCCCTGCAATCGTTTTCCTGAAATTCTGCCCCGCTTTCAAGTCCCCTTCGCAGGCTTACTTCAATATATTTTTGGAGGATAGCTGTCTTTTATAACTCTGCAGATTTGTGAATTACAGTGCCCCTGAGCTCCTTTCTTCAACTCGCTTTCTTGTGAGCTGGGCACAAAACCGCAGGATTGCTTCAGGCCCTAATCTGTTTCCGGCAGGGCACCCTGAGCCTTTGGTTAATTCCTCTTCCTGGTGGGAAATGAGCATTACATTTGCCCGTGCAGAAACCTACAGCTAGTCTCTCATTGGTTCTCCCTATTCCTGTTCATCTTGCCCAGAAATTGTAAGCTGTGCCAAACAGGAGGTTAAAGGCACTGACTCTCCAAGCGGGGAGAGTGTTAGTACACCGTCTGGAATGGTGAACCCGAGGAGCAGGATACGAAAACTGAGATGCATTTTAAATCATTTCCTAATCACACGGTGGACTATACTCGGCGTTTCCCACGCATGTTTTAGCTGAAGAAAGAATCCCTTGAGCCTGGAGAGTTGGGACCCTTGGAATGGGTACCATGCAGTATGACTTCAAAGGATCTGCATTTGTTCACCGAAACTCACCAATGCTATCAGCCTGAAGTGTCCAGCCTTATATCTCAACCAGCTCTGGGTGTAGATGTGGTAAATCCAGGTTGCATCACATGCCCTGAGTGAATTATTTAAGAATTGCTCTCTATTTCACTGTCTCTGTGTTTTGTTTTTGAAATTTATTTTAATAATGGGATTTATCGGATTTTCACTGCTGCGTTTCGGCCGCTGTACACACGCTTGATTCTCTTACGGAGACATATAAGTCCATGGGTTTTAAGATTCTTACTAATCCGGTATATTCTTAGGCATTGAATATGGTGTGTTGAGTCCATTTCGTTGAGCAAGGAGTAGGTCTTGAATATTACATATTTGGCTTATGGAATGGTATCTGTGCTAATTTCAATCTCTGGTTTTATGCAGCACCCCAACTCACCTTTCCCCTTAAGGAAGCATAAATTGGTTTTCTTAATTTGAAACCCTCTTCTCTTTTGTAATTCAGTTCATGTGTAGCCATGTTAACATTCCATGTATTTGTAATATCTTATGTCTTTTTCTTTTTGAATTATGTGACTTCGAATGATCACACGTAACTCCTCTGGAGTTGTTATAACTGGCCGTATTTCATTGATTTCCAGGCTGAGTAATATTCCACTCTACATAAGCACCACATCTCTATCCGTTTTTTCTCTGCAGATACATTTAAGTTATATCCTAGTCGAGGATCTTTTAAACAGAGAGGTGGTAAACATTGGGGTGCCTGTGTCCTCTCGATTTTTGTTTTTCCCAAGATATACGTCCATGAATGCAAGTGCCCTGTGCTCGGTAGCTCATTTTTTAGATGCTTTAGTAAACACAATACACTTATCCAGAGTGACCGTTGGCAATATACATTTCCACTATAAGACTCACAGGGCTCCCTTTTCTCCTTGCCCTGTCCTGCATTTCTGGTGTTTACACTTTATGAGGACGGCTCTTCTGACTGATGCAAAGTGATATGTTTTGTAGTATTGATTTCCGGTGCCCACCTGTTTGGTTGGCTAAAAAAGTGTATGCCCTTTTCTTGAATATATACAGAAAAAGACGCATACACCCTTTTTGGCCAACTGCAATGTTGGCAATGTTCAGCCCCTTTTCTTGTGCTTAATGGCGAGTCCTTTCTACCTCTTCCAATCCCTTTCCTGCCATTCTCCGTTGCTTACAAGTCCTTTTCTCTGACTTTCCTCAAGACATTTTTCAGTGATAGATATTTTCAATTCTGCAGTTTCGTGAATTTTAGTGCCCCTGAGTTCCATTTTCCAACTTGTGTTTATGGGAACTGGCCACAAAGCATCAGGATTCCTCAAGCCCTATTCTGTTTCCATGGGCAACCCTAGCCTTTGGTCAATTCGTCTTCCTGATTGGAAATTAGAGTGACATGTGCCTGTCCGAACACCTAGGACTTGTCTCTCATTGTTCCTCCTCCTTCTGCTTCATCCTCTGGACAAATTCCAAACTGTATGCAACAGGATGTTGACAGTGCTGACATCTCCAAGTGGGGAGACTGTTAGTAAAGACGCTGGAGTGGTGAACCCTAGCACCAAGAGATGAGGAGATGAGATGCCTTTTCCAAACTTTTCCCGATCAGACGGTATACCATCCTCTGGGTGTGACAGGCATGTTTTAGGTGTAGGAAGGGTCCCATTCATGTGAGGAGAACACCAGGGGATTTTAAATATCAGTGTCTCTCCGCAACCCAAACTGGGGAATTTTTTAAGCTACGGCTACACATATGTTCATTAAGGGCCTTGGGAAGTAGGCAGAGTCCAAACTTTAGATGAGTGAAGTCTTCAGGGTCAGAAGCACTCACCACTGTCTTCCCTTAGATTCCATTTTTACTGTCATTGATGGATGATGTCAATAAAAATATCTATTCTTTTTCAGATCGTTTCCCCTTATAGGTTATTGCAAAATATTGAGTGTAGTTCCCTGTGCTATACAGTAGTTCCTTGCTGATGATTTCATACATAGCAGTGTGTATGTGTTAATCCCAAACTGTTAATTTATCCCTCCTCCTACCATTTCCCTTTGGTAATAATAAATTATAAGATTTTATGCTTCTCAGAAATGGGGGAGCTGAAAGAGAGGTATCATTTTCAATGCAAAAGCATTTAAAACAAGATTGAAGCTTAAACCAAGATTATTAGATGTACATCCTTGGAAAGAAATCACTTTGTTTCTCTAATATTGACCTGACAAAGAAGACAAACCTTTTCACTGAACTTGCTTATAAGAAAGTGATGGAAATATCAAATGGAAGTGTTAGAAACATCTTATTTTACCCGAGCCTTATACACTGTTCTATGTTAATTACAGTTTGGCTCACACATCTGTTCATTGAAGTTACAATGTTCTCAATTTCTGTTACTGATCCTCCAGAGTGGACACCAACAAGTGTCCCCCTGCCCAGTGTCATTGGAGCCAATAGATCGAGACTGAGTTTGGTTCAAAAGCAAAGGAAACTTTATATTTTGATCAGAGAATGGAGAGGTGCTACCCTGTGGGCTGTGGGCTGGGCTGCTGTGTAGAGATCCTGTCAGAGTCACTGGGAGGGAGGGGGCTGAGCTCTCGAGGACCTGGTTGGCTGCAGCTCAGGCTCTATGTCACAGAGTCTGAACTGGGCCCCAGGAGCTGAAGTGTCATCGAGCCATTCTGCTCTAGGAAATCTGGTCTGAAGTGCCGGGTGTGGAACCTCTGTATGCGGGACCCTAGGAGCACCTGAAATTAGACAAAGCACAAAGGATAAAAAAGGTTAGACTTTATTTTATTGCCCAGATTCTATTTTTATCTCCCAGGCATTTTTAAGGGGCCTTGCCTGGGACAAACTTCTCTTCTGCCTTTTGTCCCTTTCCTCATTCTTGGAGTGCTGCGGGTGCAGACCCTTCTTCTGTAACTGCTGAGTGCTGAGTTAGGAGGCTTCATACCCGTGGGCGAGGGTCAGAACTTCTCCCCAGCAGCCTCCAGGTGACGTTGATTGTCCCCAGGCCTCCTGCCTCCCTGCTCGTCCGCCTGAGCACCAGTATTGGAAGTGTTATAGATTCTAATGACCTTTAAGGGTCCAGAAAGGAGATGTGCAGTGGTGCTGTGAGGTCCAGTTTCACCCTGCCCCACATTTGTTCGGCCACCTTAGGCTGACCGTTTCTGCCAGCCTAGATGCTCTGACCAACAGTCTGCGCTTTCTTCCATTAGGCCCCTGAATTAACGTAAAAACAGCACCAGGTGTCAGGATCCTGCCCGCTCAGCTCCCAGACAGTCCAGGGTCAGTGGTGATGAAGGATCATGATGGTGACTGAGTCAAGAGCCTTTGGAAGTAAACAGGAGTCCAGCCGGTCTTATTGGCCACCATCATCAGGGTGTCTGTAGGCTTTTCTATGGTGACAGCATGATATACGGTTCCCCCGCCAAGATTATTAGCTCCCCTCTGGGTACAGTAAGTACTGCAAGCAGTAGTCTACTCTTTTGGGACACACTCTTGTTGTTTTATGAGAGAAACTCCAGGTCAAGTGATGGTCACACGGGTCGTCATGGTGCCCCGTTGCCCCCGGTTATCTCTCTGGAGGTTGGAGTTGGAGGGCCTCCTCAATCGAGGTCAGTGTGCCCACGGAGCAAACCCTGCAACTTCAGGGCATGGTTGGGGGTTAGGATCACCACGTGGGGTCCGTTTCCCTTAGAAGGGAGGTGGCCTTTTGGGCTGCTGATTTCCAGGTTTTCAGATACCACCAGTATCTTGGCCAGATGTGGCAGTGGGCCAAGCCCCTTGTTGACCATAGTTTATCCTACCTGGATGGCATTCTTGCATTGTTCCATTTCAAGTGGTCCCAGTTTTTGCACTAATACTCCAATGGCGATTCACCTTTCACCAGGAATGTAAAGGTCAAAGGGTTTAGCTAAATTAGGGAGTTCCAGGGCAAGGGTCTGAATTGACTGCTCTTTCCATTCTTGAAAGGCCACTTCTGGATTCTATTCAAAAGGATCATCATCTTTTCCTTTCAGTGTTTCATATAGAGGCCCAGCTAGTAGACTGTAGTTAGGGATCCAGAGGCAGGAAACCCTGGCTTCCCCAGGAACCCCTAAGCTGTCTTCTAGTTTCAGAAAGGGGTAAGGCTGTAAATTGTTTCTTCCCTTTCCTGGGATGGGCTTCTCCGACCTTCTGTGAGAATGAAGCCCAGGCAGGTCACCGTAGTCTGTGATACTTGAGCTTTTTCGTGGACAACTTCTATCCTTTATTGGCTTGGTAGTTCTGAGGCCTCCTTAGTAGGGCTGGCGATCAGAATGTCGTCTGAATATTGAAGGAGTGTTTCCTTTTCCAGAGGTAGAACTTTTAGGCCTTTAGCTGAGCTTTCCCCAAAGATGGTGTGGGAATTTTTGAACCCTTGGGGCAAGACAGCCTGGAAGTATTGTTTTAGTTGTATGTTGAGTCCTGTCACTCACAAGTCAAAATTTCTTGTGACTCTGGGACTAATGGAATACAAAAGAAGGCATCAGTGAAGACTAATACAGAATACCAAGTCCTGGTGGTTGGTAGAATGACCAGCAGGGTGTGGGATTTAGGAACTACTGGAGGTATATCCTCAGTGGCTTCACTTACTGTCCTGACATCCTTTACCAGGACTCCAGCAGCCCATGGGGCTCTCGAGGTCAGGCCAATCCCAGGATATGGAGCTCACCTGGGCAGGTACCCTACCCCCACCCCAGCCCACGGGGCTCTCGTGTTCAGGCCCCTCCCAGGATATGGGATTCCCTGGGCAGGTCCTCTGCAGTCCATGGGGCTCCCGTGGTCAGGCCCCTCCCAGGATACAGAGCTACCCTTGCAGGTACCTTGGCAGGGCTGGGCACACAGGAACCGTGCACATAGCCCTCATTGCAGAGCACTCCCAGCTCACCTGTCGCTCAGATCTGACACAGAGCACCTCAGAGCAGGACTTGAACTAACAAACAGCAGCTCTGACAGGTCTGTGACCCTGGGCATCACTCTGTGCAGCCTCCTCCACCTGGTCTTCCAGAGACTTCCACTGCACCCGGGGCACCAGGCCTCTGTCTCCAACCACCACCCACCCCTCCTCTCCCTGACTCCTGGGTTCCTCTCATTAGGAGAGGGTTTTCTTGAAGTTGTCTCCCACTCATGGGCCAGATAATATAATTAGAAAACAAGCCAGAGCTGCAGCCCCTTGTCTATCCTGACTCTCAGGAGCCCACACCTGTTCCTTGGACCTGGCCAATTCAGCAAGTTCCATTTTCAGCAACTGTGAGCCCCTGAGGGGTGATTATTGGCTGGCTTGGGAAGCCTGACCGTGCCGGCCAGCCCTCCCCAGGTGTGCCTGGGTTGAGATCAATATAAACACCGCTCCAGGCAGCAAGAGCCCCTGCAGCTGTGCCTGACGCCATTTTCTCTGCCCTGTCAGCAGTCTCGGGGCTGGGCTGGTGGGAGGGAGTGAGAGGCCACGGCTTTGTGGGTGTCCCAGTGTGAGTGGGGCTCTGCTGGACTTTCTGCAGCAGTTGCCAAGATGCTACCTGCTAAAGAAGAGGATGTGTCACCCACACCTGCCGCTGGAATTTCTCCCTGGGCACAGGTGAGGAAGGAAGAAAGCAGTGGGGGCCGGGACAGCAGGGGTATCTCAGGCAGGGAAATGGAGAGCTTCCAGAAGAGCACCCAGGGCCAGGACCATCCTGGCTGGCCTGCAGGCACCAAGTCGGCTGGCATGCTGTCCCTCATGTGGCTCCATGGCCCTTCCTCTAGGTTTTCAAGTCCTTGTACATATTCAGGTGTTTAGCCTTGGAAGGGTGGGAACATTTCAGCAGCAGCTGGCCTGGGGCTCGGCCCACGTTTACTCACAGATACCTCGGCACGGTCCCCCAGCTTTGCAGTGAGGACGCTTGTTGCGAGGAGCCTGCTGGCTGAGTGGGAGATGATTCCCCACCACTGACCAACTTCAGAATTGTTTGCAATTGGAGCAAGTGCCCTGAAACGGTTTTCCTCTGTGTAACTGGTGGGTTCTGTTCTTTTTTATCTTTTTTTCGTTTTTGGTTCAAGGTAGATTTTATTCCTCTTTTGTGTATTTACAGATATAAGCATGGAAATAATTTATTCATATAAATACATGTATGTGAAGGGAAGAATATTTTTTCTGTTTTATTTTTTTAATTTTATTTTTTTATTTTGAATTTAATTTTATATTTTTTTACAGCAGGTTGTTTTTGGTTATCTACTTTATACATATAAATGTATACATACCAATCCCAATATCTCAACTCCTCCCACCACCATCCCCAACAGCTTTCCCCCCTTGTTGTCCATACGTTTCTTGTATACATGTGTTGCTCTATTTCTGCCTTGCAAAACGGTTCATCTGTACAATTTTTCTAGGTTCCACATATATGCATTAATATACAAGATTTGTTTTTCTCTTTCTGACTTCACTCTGTATGACAGTCTCTAGATCCATCAACGTCTCTACAAATGTCCCAATTTCATTCCTTTTTATGGCTTAGTAATATTCCATTTTATATATGTACCACATCTTTATGCATTCGTCTGTCTGTGGGCATTTAGGTTGCTTCCATTTCCTGGATAGTGTAAATAGTGATGCAATGAACATTGTGGTGAATGTCTCTTTTTGATTTATGGTTTTGTCTGGGTATATGCCCAGTAGAGGGATTGCTGTATCATATGGTAATTCTATTCTTAGTTTTATAAGAAACTCCATAATGTTCTCCACAGTGACTGTATCAATTTACGTTCCCAACAATAGTGGAAGAGGATTCCTTATCTCCACACCGTTACCAGCATTTGTTGTTTGTAGATTTTCTGATGATGCCCATTCTAATAGGTGTGAGGTGATACACCATGGATGAGTCTATTTCGTTGAGCAAAGAGTAGGTCTTGTTTATTACGTATTTGGCTTATGGAATGGTATGTGTGCTAATTTCAATCTGTTTTTATACAGCAGCCCAACTCAACTTTCCCCTTAAGCAAGCATAAGGTCTTTATCTAAATGTGAGACTCTGTTCGGTTTTGTAATTCAGTTTATGTGTAGCCAAGTTTACACTCCCTCTATTAGTGATATCTTATGATAATTATCTTTCTTTGTGTGACATATTTCTCTTAGAATCATCATAATTAAATCCACTCAATTTGCTGCTACAGGTCTGATGACATTGATTTCACTGCTGAGTGATATTCCGTTGTACATAAGTAGCACAACTTCTTTATCCATTTTTTTCTTTCTGGGATATTTAATTTGTACTGGACTCGAGGTTCTTGTAAACACAGCAGCCCTAAATTTTGTGTTGGCTGTGTCTTGTTGATTTTAATTTTCCTAAGCTATAGGGCCAAAAGTGGAAGTGCCCTAGGCTCTGTAGCTTTGTTTTTTAGATGTTTCAGGATACACCATGAACATCTCCAGAGTGTCTGTTGGCAATTTACATCCCGTCCATCAGCATAACACGGCTCCCTGTTCTTCATGGCCTGTCCTGTGTTTCTGGTTTTTACACTTTATTCAGATGGCCTTTTTGACGAATGGGAAATGTGACTTCATTGTAGTGTGGATTTCCATTGCTGGAGTGCTTGGTTGGCCAAAATGTTCATATGCGTTTTTTCCTGAATATATTCAGGAAAAATGTATACGCACTTTTTGTCCATGTGCATCACTGTCAAAGATCTGCCGCTTTTCATATGCTTTAAATGCAATTCCAATCTACCTCTTGAAATATGATTCCTGCAATTCTGCCTCGTTTTCAAGTCCTCTTTGCAGACTTACTTCGATATATTTTTGCCAATAGCTGTCATTTATCTCTGCAGGTTTGTGAATTACAGTGCCCCTGAGCTCCTTTCTTAACTCGCTTCCTTGTAAGCTGGCCACAAAACTGCAGGTTTGCTTCAGGCCATAATCAGGGTCCGGCACGGCACTCTGAGCCTTTGGTTAATTCCTCTTCCTGGTGGGAAATTAGAGTTAAATGTGCCCCTCCAGATACCTGCCTCACTCCCAGCCACATGGTGATGTATGTCCTCAGGTTTGAGGCCATATGTGATGGGTTCCTCATCTTTTGATGATGTGGCCCCACTGGTGTGCGGACACTCCTGCCTGGTTCCCATCCCCTTGGTGATGTGGGCCCTCTGGTGAGACTCTGATCCTGGTTGGGTTCCTCACACATCCGTGAGGTGAGCCCTCTTCTCTGAGGTCACTCCTGCCTGGCTGGCACAACCCGCCTTGTTGACTTCGGCACCCTGGTGGCAGTTGGAGCCTGCTGGGAGCCTCCTTCCCGCAGTGATGAGGCCCTCTGTCGTCAGACCCTAATGGCGGGGTTCCCACATTTTCTGATACGTGCTAAGTGGTACGAGGGCACTCCTGCCAGGTTCCCATCCTCATGAGCGTGTGGGCCTTCTGTTCTGAGGTCCTAACGGCTGGGTTGCTCACACTTTCATGATGTGGGCCCTCTGCTGTGAGGTCAGTCCTGCCTGGCTGGCGCACGTCGCCTTGGCGACGTGGACCCTCTGGTGGCAGTTGGAGCGTGCTGGGGCCTCCTCCCCTCAGTGATGAGGGCCTTCTGGTGTCAGGCCCTAAGTGCTGGGCTCCACACATTTTCTGATGTGTGCCCAGTGGTGCGAGTCACTCCTGCCAGGTTCCCATCACCATGGGCATGTGGGACTTCTGTTCTGTGGTCCCAACTGCTGGGTTGCTCACAGTTTCATGATGTGGGCCCTTTGCTATGTGTTCACTCTGGCCTGTATCCCATAGTGTCAGTGCTCTGGGCCTCCAGCTTGGAGTTTCCAACTTCTCGATTCCTTACCTTTTTTATTCTATGGGCCCTCGGTTGTGCGTCTCCTCCTGCATGCCTCACTCCCAGCCCCTTCGTGATGTGTGTCCCCCTGTTTGAGGCCACATGTGCTGTGTTCCTCACCTTTCTATAATGTGGCCACACTGGTGTGAGGACACTCTTGCCTGGTTCCCATTCCCTTGGTGATGTTGGCCCCACTGCTGTTAGGACAGTCTTGCCTGGTTCCCATCACCTTGGTGATGTTGGCCCTCTGGTGAGAGTCTGATCCTGGTTAGGATCCTCACCCTTCCGTGAGGTGGGCCCTCTGCTCTGAGGTCACTCCTGCCTGGCTGGCACACACCGCCTTGGCAACGTCGGCCATATGGTGGCTGTTGGAGCCTGCTGGGAGCCTCCTCCCCTCGGTGATGAGGGCCCTCTGGCCTCAGGCCCTAACTGCTAGGTTCCCACATTTTCTGATTCGTGCTAAGTGGTGCAAGGACACTCCTGCCAGGTTCCCATCCCCATGGGGATGTGAGCCTTCTGCTCTGAGGTCCCAACGGCTGTGTTGCTCACAGTTTCATGATGAGGGCCTTCTGGTGTGAGTTTACTCCGGCCTAGATCCCATAGCCTCGCTGCTCCTGGCTGCCTGCCGAAGGTTCCAACTGTGGGATTCCTCACCTTTTTTATTCTATGGTCCCTCTGTTTTGAGGATCCTCTGGCCTGCCTCACTCCCAGCCCCTTGGTGATGTGTGTCCTCAGGTTTGAGGCCACGAGTGCTGGGTCCCTCAAATTATGGTGATGTAGCCCCACTGGTGTGAGGACACTCCTGCCTGGTTCCCATTCCCTTGGTGATGTTGGCCCTCTGGTGACAGTCTGATCCTTGTTGGGTTCCTCACACTTCTGTGAGGTGGGCTTTCTGCTCTGAGGTCACTCCTGCCTGGCTGGCACACCCCGCCTTGGTGACATCGGCCTTATGGTGGCAGTTGGAGCCTGCTGGGAGCCTCCTCCCCTCGGTGATGAGGGTCCTCTGGCCTCAGGTCCTAACTGCTGGGTTCCCACATTTTCTGATTCGTGGAAGTGGGCCGAGACACTCCTGTCAGGTTCCCATCCCCATAGGGATGTGGGCCTTCTGCTCTGAGGTCCCATCCGCTGGGTTGCTCACAGTTTCATGATGTGGGACCTCTGCTGTGAGTTCGCTGTGGCCTGGATCCCATAGACTCTGTGCTCTGGGCGGCCTACTGGCCGGTTCCAACTGCTGGATTCCTCACAACTTTTATTCTGTGGGCTCTGTTTTGTGAGGATACTCCTGCTTGCCTCACTCCTAGCCCCTTGGAGATGTGGGTCCCCTGTTTTAGGCCACATGTTCTGGGTTCCTCACCTTTCTATAATGTGGCCACACTGGTGTGAGGACCCTCCTGCCTGGTTCCGATCCCCTTGGTGATGTGGGCCCTCTGGTGAGATTCTTATCCTGGCTGGTTTCCTCACCCTTCTGTGAGGTAGGCACTCTGCGGTGAGGTCACTCCTCCCTGGCTGACACACATCACCTTGGTGACGTGGGCCCTCAGTTGGGAGTTGGTGTCTGCTGCGAGTCTCCGTCCCTCGGTAATGAGGGCCCTCTTGCGTCAGACCCTAACTCCTGGGCTCCCAAAATTTGCAGATGTGCGACCTGTGGTGCGAGTACACTCCTGTCAGGTTCCCAACCCCATGGGAATTTGGGCCTTCTGCTCTGAGGTCCCAACGGCTGGGGTGCTCACAGTTTCATGATGAGGGCCTCTGATGTGGGTTCATTCCGGCCTAGATCCCATAGGCTTGCTGCTCCTGGGCCCCTCTGGTGAGAGTCTGATCCTGGCTGGGTTCCTTACCGTTCTGTGAGGTGGGCCCTGTGCTCTGTGGTAACTCCTGCCTGGCTTGCTCCCATTGCCTTGGTGATGTCGGCCCTCTGGTGGCAGTTGGATCCTTTTGGAGACTCCTATCCTCGGTGATGAGGTCCCTCTGGCGTCAGGCTCTAACTGCTGGGCTCCCCAGGTTTTCTGATGTGAGCCCAGTGATGCCAGGACACTCGTGAAATGTTCCCATCCCCATGGCGATATGGGCCTTCTGCTCTGAGGTTCCAACGACTGGGTTGCTCACAGTTTCCTGATGTTAGCTCTCTGGTGTTAGTTCACTCATTCCTAGATCCCATAGCCTCTGTACTCTGGGCCGCCTGCTGGGAAGTTCCAACTGCTGGGTTCCTCACCTTTTTTATTCTTTGGGCCCTGTGTTGGGAGGCTCCTCCTGCCTGTGTCACTCCCAGCCCCTTGGTGATGTAGGTCCTCTGGTTTGTGGCCACATGTGCCAGTTTCCTCATCTTTTAGTGATGTGGCCCCACTGGTGTGAGGACACTCGTGCCTGGTTCCCGTCCCCTTGGTGATATGGGCCCTCTGGTGAGAGTCTGATCCTGGTTGGGTTCCTCACACTTCTTTGAGGTGGGCCGTTGGCTGTGAGGTCACTCCTGCCTGGCTGGCACACCCCGCCTTGGCGACGTGGGCCCTCTTGTGGTAGTTGGAACATGCTGGGAGCCTCCTCCCCTCAGTGATGAGGGCCCTCTGGCGTCAGGCCCTAACTGCTGGGTACCCACATTTTCTGATATGTGCTAAGTGGTGCGAGGACACTCCTGCCATGCTCCCAACCCCTTGGGGATGTGGACCTTCGGCTCTGAGGTCCAAATGGCTGGGTTGCTCGCAGTTTCATGATGTGGACCCTCTGCTGTGAGTTTACTGCGGCCTGAATCGCATAGACTTGGTGTTCTTGGCCGCCTGCTGGGAGGTTCCCATTGCTGGATTCCTCAGCTTTTTTATTCTATGGGCCCTGTGTTGTGAGGCTACTCCTGCCTGCCTCATTCCGAGCCCCTTGGAGATGTGGGTCTTCTGGTTTAGGCCACATGTGCTGGGTTCCTCACCTTTCTATGATGTGGCCACACTGGTGTGAAGACTCTCCTGCCTGGTTCTGATCACCTTGGTGATGTGGGCCCTCTGGTGAGAGTCTTATCCTGGCTGTGTTCCTCACCCTTCTGTGAGGTAGGCCCTCTGCGGTGAGGTCACTCCTACCTGGCTGTCACACGTCACCTTGGCGACGTGGGCCCTCAGTTGGGTGTTGGTGCCTGATTGGAGTCTCCTCCCCTTGGTAATGAGGGCCCTCTGGCGTCAGGCCCTAACTCCTGGGTTCCCTAAATTCTCTGATGTGTGCCCTGTGGTGCGAGTACACTTCTGACAGGTTCCCAACCCCATGGGAATGTGGGCCTTCTGCTCTGAGATCCCAACGCCTAGGTTGCTCACAGTTTCATGATGACGGCCCTCTGGTGTGAGATCACTCCGGCCTGGATCCCATAGTCTCGCTGCTCCTGGCCGCCTGCTGGGAGGTTCCAACTGCGGGATTCTTCACCTCTTTAATTCTATGGTCCCTCTGTTTTGAGGCTCCTCCTGCCTGCCTCAATCCCAGCTCCCTTGTGATGTGTGTCCTCTGGTTTGAGGCCACGTGTGCTGGGTCCCTCACTTTTCGGTGATGTGGCCCCACTAGTGTGAGGACACTCCTGCCTGGTTCCCATTCCCTTGGTGATGTGGGCCCTCTGGTGAGAATCTGATCCTCTTTGGTTCTTCACACTTCTGTGAGGTTGACCCTCTGCTCTGAGGTCACTCCTGCCTGGTTGTCGCACTCCGCATTGGCGACGTCGCCCCTCTGGTAGCAGTCGGAGCTGGCTGGGAGCCACCGCCCCTCGGTGATGAGGGCCCTCTGGCATCAGGCACTAATTGCTGGGCTCCCCACATTTTTTCATGTGTGCCCACTCTTGCGATGACACTCCTGCAAGTTTCCCTTCCCCATGGGGATGTGGGCCTTCTGCTCTGAGGTCACAACGGCTGGGTTGCTTACAGAATCACAATGAGGGCCCTCTGTTGTGAGTTCATGCCAGCCTGGATCTCATAGCCTCAGTGCTCTGGGCCGCCTGCTAGGAAGATCCAACTGCTGGTTTCCACACATTTTGTATACAATGGGACATGTGTTGTGAGGTTAATCCTGCCTGCCTCACTCCGAAACCCATGGTGATGTGGGTCCTCTGGTTTGAGGCCACATGTGCTGGGTACCTCAACTTTTGATGATGTGGCCCCACGGGTGTGAGGACACTCCTGCCTGGTTCCCATCACCTTGGTGATGTGGGCCCTCTGGGGAGAGTCTGATCCTGGCTGGGTTCCCTACCATTCTGTGAGGTGGACCCTCTGATGTCAGGTCACTCCTGCCTGGCTAGCTCACATCGCCTTGGCGACGTGGGCCCTCTGTTGGCCACTGGAGCATGCTGGGAGCCTCCTACTCCCGTTAATGATGGCTCTGGAAAAAATGCATATGCCCTTTTTGGCCAAGTGCTTCATTGACGAGGTTCTGCCACTTCTCTTATGCTTTCAGAGCAATTCACGTCTACCTCCTGAAATCGGATTCCAGCAATTCTGCCCCACTTTCAAGTCCTCTTCGCAGCCTTAATTCAATATATTTTTGTACGGTTTCTGTCATTTATAAGTCTGCAGGTATGTGAATGACAGTGCCCCTGAGCTCCTTTCCTCAACTCGCTTTCTTGTGAGCTGGCCACAAAACCACAGGATTGCTTCAGGCCCTAATCTTGTTCCAGCACGGCATGCTGAGCCTTTGGTTAATTCCTCTTCCTGTTGGGAAATGAGTGTTAAAATTGCCCGTGCATACTGGGCATATACCCTGAGAAAACCAAAATTCAAAAAGAGTCATGTACCAAAATGTTCATTGCAGCTCTATTTACAATAGCCCGGAGATGGAAAGAACCTAAGCGCCCATTATCGGACGAATGGATAAAGAAGATGTGGCACATATACACAATGGAATATTACTCAGCCTTAAAAATAAATGAAACTGAGTTATTTGTAATGAGATGGATAGACCTAGAGTCTGTCATACAGAGTGAAGTAAGTCAGAAAGAAAAAGACGAGTAGCGTATGCTAACACATATATATGGAATTTAAAGGAAAAAAATGTCATGGAGAACCTAGGGATAAGACAGGAATAGAGGCGCAGACCTACTGGAGAACGGAATTGAGGATATGGAGAGGGAAAATGGTGAATTTTGACAGAGAGAGAGAGAGCCATGGACATATACACACTAACAAATGTAGTAAGGTAGATAGCAAGGGGGAAGCAGCCGCAAGGCACAGGGATATTAGCTCGGGGCGTTGGGACAGCCTGGAGGGGTGGAAGGGAGAGAGAGGGAGGGAGGGAGACACAAGAGGGAAGACACAGGGAGCATATGTATATGTATAGCTGATTCATTTTGTTATAAAGCAAAAACTAACACAGCATTGTAAAGCAATTATACCCCAATAAAGATGTTAAAAAAATTATTTGCCCGTGCACAAACCTACAGATAGTCTCCCATTGGTTCTCCGTATTCCTGTTCATCTTGCGCAGAAATTGCAAACAGTGCCAAACAGGAGGTTAAAGGCACTGACTCTCCAAATGGGGAGAGTGTAAGAAAAGGGTCTGGAATGGTGAACCTGAGTACCAGGGGACGAAAACAGACATGCATGTAAAAAGGTTTCCCAGTCACACGGTGGTGCATACTCTGGGTTTCCCATGCAAATTTTAGCTGAAGAAAGAATCCCTTGAACCTGGAGAGTTGGGAACCATGGAATGGGTACCAGGCAGTATGACATCAAAGGGTCTGCATTTGCTCACTGAACCTCACCAATGCTATCAGCCCAAAGGGTCCGGCCTTATCTCTCACCCAGCTCTGGGTGTAGATGTGGTAAACCAGGTTGCATCACATGCCCTGTGTGAGTTATTTAAGAATTGCTCTCTATTTCACTGTCATTGTGTTTTGTTTTTGAAATTTTTTTTTGACACTGGGATTTATCGCATTTGCACTGCTGCGTTAATGCTGCTGTAAACACTCTTGATTCTCTTATGGAGACATATAAATCCATGGGTTTTAAGATTCTTCCTAGTCAGGTATATTCCTAGGCGTTGAATATGTGGTGTTGAGTCCATTTCGTTGAGCAAGGAGTAGGTCTTGTCTATTACATATTTGGCTTATGGAACGGTATCTGTGCTAATTTCAGTCTCTGGTTTTATGCAGCACTCCAACGCACCTTTCTCCATAAGCAAGCACAAGTTGGTTTTCTAAATTTGAGACTGTTCTGTTTTGTAATTCAGTTCATGTGTAGTCAAGTTTACATTCCGTGTATTAGTTGTATCTTATGATTCTTTTTATGTGTGACTTATTTCACGTAGAATCACCATACCTGAATCCACTCACTATGCCGCTATGGGCCTGATGACACAGATTTCATTGCTGAGTGATATTCCATTGTATGTACGTACCACAACTTCTTTATCCATTGTTTGCTCTCTGAGCTATTTACCTGGTACTGTAAACGAGGTTCTTGTGAACAGAGAGGTCCCAAACTTTGAGGTGGCTGGGTGTTTTTGATTTTATTTTCCCTAAGCTGTAGGACCATAAGTGGAAGTGCCATAGGCTGTGTTGCTTTGTTTCTTACGTGTTTCAGGAAACACATAACACTTCTCCAGAATGGCTGTCGGCAATTTACATCATATGCATCAGCATAATAAGGATCCCTGTTCTCCATTGCCTGTCCTCTGTTTCTGGATTTTACAATTTTTTTAAATGGCCCTTTTGCCCTGGGGCGCACTGAGACTTCATTGTAGTGCAGATTTATTTACAAGCTTGCTTGGTTGGCCAAAAAGTGCATATGCGTTTTTTCCTGAATATATTTAGGGAAAAAAGCATCCGCACTTTTTGGACAAGTGCATCATTGTCGACGTTGTGCCTCTTTTCCTATGCTTTCAGGGCAATTCCAGTCTAACCCCTGCAATCGTTTTCCTGAAATTCTGCTCCGCTTTCAAGTCCCCTTCGCAGGCTTACTTCAATATATTTTTGGAGGATAGCTGTCATTTATAACTCTGCAGGTTTGTGAATTACAGTGCCCCTGAGCTCCTTTCTTCAACTCGCTTTCTTGTGAGCTGGGCACAAAACCGCAGGATTGCTTCAGGCCCTAATCTGTTTCTGGCAGGGCTCGCTGAGCCTTTGGTTAATTCCTCTTCCTGGTGGGAAATGAGCGTTACATTTGCCCGTGCAGACACCTACAGCTAGTCTCTCATTGGTTCTCCCTATTCCTGTTCATTTTGCACAGAAATTGCAAGCTGTGCCAAATAGGAGGTTAAAGGCACTGACTCTCCAAGCGGGGAGAGTGTTAGTAAAGCGTCTGGAATGGTGAACCCGAGGACAAGGATACGAAAACTGAGATGCATTTTAAATCGTTTCCCAATCACACGGTGGACGATACTCTGGGTTTCCCATGCATGTTTTAGCTGGAGGAAGAATCCCTTGAACTGGGAGAGTTGGGACCCATGGAATGTGTACCATGCAGTATGACTTCAAAGGGTCTGCATGTGCTCACCGAAACTCACCAATGCTATCAGCCTGAAGTGTCCATCCTTATGTCTCAACCAGCTCTGGGTGTAGATGTGGTCAATCCCGGTTGCATCACATGCCCTGAGTGAATTATTTAAGAATTGCTCTCTTTTTCACTGTCTTTGTGTTTTGTTTTTGAAATTTATTTTGATAATGGGATTTATCGGATTTTCACTGCTGCGTTTCGGCCACTGTACACATGCTTGATTCTCTTACGGAGACATATATATCCATGGGTTTTAAGATTCTTCCTAGTCAGGTATATTCCTAGGCGTTGAATATGTGGTGTTGGGTCCATTTCGTTGAGCAAGGAGTAGGTCTTGTCTATTACATATTTTGCTTTTGGAAAGTTATCTGTGCTAATTTCAGTCTCCGGTTTTATGGAGCACCCCAAGGCACCTTTCCCCATAAGCAAGCAGTATTTGGTTTTCTAAATTTAAGACACTGTTCTGTTTTGTAATTCAGTTCATGTGTAGTCAAGTTTACATTCCGTGTATTAGTGATATCTTATGATGTTTCTTTTTCTGTGTGACGTAGTTCACGTAGAATCACCGTACCTGCATCCACTCACTATGCCGCTACGGGCCTGATGACAGAGATTTCATTGCTGAGTGATATTGCATTGTACGTACGTGCCACAACTTCTTTATCCATTTTTTGCTTTCTGGGATATTTACCTGATACTGTAGACGAGCTTCTTGTGAACACAGCCGTCCCAAATATTGGGGTGGCTGTCTGTTTTTGATTTTAATTTCCGTAAGCTATAGGACCATAAGTGGAAGTGCCATAGGCTGTGTTGCTTTGTTTCTTACGTGTTTCAGGAAACACCATACACTTCTCCAGAGTGGCTGCTGGCAATTTACATCCTGCCAATCAGCATAACAAGGCTCCCTGTTCTCCATATCCTGTCCTACCTTTCTGGATTTTACACTTTTTTCAGATGGCCCTTTTTCCCGGGGGGCAGTGGATTTCATTGTAGTGCAGATTTCTTTTACAGGCTTGCTTGGTTGGCCAAAAAGTGTGTATCCGTTTTTTCCTGAATATATTCAGGAAAAAACGCATACGCCCTTTTTGGCCAAGTGCATCATTGTCGACGTTCTGCCTCTTTTCCTATGCTTTCAGGGCAATTCCAGTCTACCCCCTGCAATCGTTTTCCTGAAATTCTGCCCCGCTTTCAAGTCCCCTTCGCAGGCTCACTTCAATATACTTTTGGAAGATATTGTCACTTATAATTCTGCAGGTCTGTGAATTACAGTGACCCTGAGCTCCTTTCTTCAACTCGCTTTCTTGTGTGCAGGGCAAAAAACCGCAGGATTGCTTCAGTCACTAATCTGTTTGCAGCAGGGCATGCTGAGCCTTGGGTTAATTCCTCTTCCTGGTGGTTAATGAGCGTTACATTTGCCCGTGCAGACACCTATAGCTAGTCTCTCATTTGTTCTCCCTATTCCTGTTCATCTTGCACAGAAATTGCAAGCTGTGCCAAACAGGAGGTTAAAGGTACTGACTCTCCAAGCGGGGAGAGTGTTAGTAAAGCGTCTGGAATGGTGAACCCGAGGACCAGGATACGAAAACTGAGATGCATTTTAAATCGTTTCCCAATCACACGGTGGACCATACTCTGGGTTTCCCATGCATGTTTTAGTTGGAGGAAGAATCCCTTGAACCTGGAGAGTTCGGACCCATGGAATAGATACCATGCAGTAGGACTTCAAAGGGTCTCCATTTGCTCACCGAAACTCACCAATGCTATCAGCCTGAAGTGTCCAACGTTATGTCTCAACCAGCTCTGGGTATAGATGTGGACAAACCCGGTTGCATCACATGCCCTGAGTGAATTATTTAAAAATTGCTCTCAATTTCACTGTCTTTGTGTTTTGTTTTTGAAATTTATATTGATAATGGGATTTATCGGATTTGCATTGCTGCGTTTCGGCCGCTGTACACATGCTTGATTCTCTTACGGAGACATATATATCCATGGGTTTAAGATTCTTCCTAGTCAGGTATATTCCTAGGCGTTGAATATGTGGTGTTGGTCCATTTCGTTGAGCAAGGAGTAGGTCTTGTCTATTACATATTTGGCTTATGGAAAGTTATCTGTGCTAATTTCAGTCTCTGGTTTTATGCAGCACCTCAAGGCACCTTTCCCCATAAGCAAGCACTAGTTGGTTTTCTAAATTTGAGACCCTGTTCTGTTTTGTAATTCAGTTCATGTGTAGTCAAGTTTACATTCCGGGTATTTGTGATATCTTATGATGTTTCTTTTTCTGTGTGACGTAGTTCACGTAGAATCACCATACCTGCATCCACTCACTATGCCGCTACGGGCCTGATGACACAGATTTCATTGCTGAGCGATATTGCATTGTACGTACGTGCCACAACTTCTTTATCCATTTTTTGCTTTCTGGGATATTTACTTGATACTGTAGACGAGCTTCTTGTGAACACAGACGTCCCAAATATTGGGGTGGCTGTCTGTTTTTGATTTTAATTTCCGTAAGCTATAGGACCATAAGTGGAAGTGCCATAGGCTGTGTTGCTTTGTTTCTTACGTGTTTCAGGAAACACCATACACTTCTCCAGGGTGGCTGCTGGCAATTTACATCCTGCGAATCAGCATAACAATGCTCCCTGTTCGGCATATCCTGTCCTACCTTTCTGGATTTTACACTTTTTTCAGATGGCCCTTTTGACCAGGAGGCAGTGAGACTTCATTGTAGTGCAGATTTACTTTACAGGCTTGCTTGGTTGGCCAAAAAGGGCGTATGCGTTTTTTCCTGAATATATTCAGGAAAAAACGCATACGCCATTTTTGGCCAAGTGCATCATTGTCGACGTTCTGCCTCTTTTCCTATGCTTTCAGGGCAATTCCAGTCTACCCCCTGCAATCGTTTTCCTGAAATTCTGCCCTGCTTTCAAGTCCCCTTCGCAGGCTTACTTCAATATATTTTTGGAGGATAGCTGTCATTTATAACTCTGCAAGTTTGTGAATTACAGTGCCCCTGAGCTCCTTTCTTCAACTCGCTTTCTTGTGAGCTGGGCACAAAACCGCAGGAATGCTTCAGGCCCTAATCTGTTTCCAGCAGGGCACACTGAGCCTTTGGTTAATTCCTCTTCCTGGTGGGAAATGAGCGTTACATTTGCCCGTGCAGACACCTATAGCTAGTCTCTCATTGGTTCTCCCTATTCCTGTTCATCTTGCACAGAAATTGCAAGCTGTGCCAAACAGGAGGTTAAAGGCACTGACTCTCCAAGCGGGGAGAGTGTTAGTAAAGCGTCTGGAATGGTGAACCCGAGGAACAGGATACGAAACCTGAGATGCATTTTAAATCGTTTCCCAATCACACGGTGGACGATACTCTGGGTTTCCCATGCATGTTTTAGCTGGAGGAAGAATCCCTTGAACCTGGAGAGTTGGGACCCATGGAATGGTTACCATGCCATATGACTTCAAAGGGTCTGCATTTGCTCACCGAAACTCACCAATGCTATCAGCCTGAAGTGTCCAGCCTTATGTCTCAACCAGCTCTGCGTGTAGATGTGGTCAATCCCGGTTGCATCACATGCCCTGAGTGAATTATTTAAGAATTGCTCTCTATTTCACTGTCTTTGTGTTTTGTTTTTGAAATTTATTTTGATAATGGGATTTTTCGGATTTTCACTGCTGCGTTTCGGCCGCTGTACACATCCTTGATTCTCTTATGGAGACATATAAATCCATGGGTTTTAAGATTCTTCCTAGTCAGGTATATTCCTAGGCGTTGAATATGTGGTGTTGAGTCCATTTCGTTGAGCAAGGAGTAGGTCTTGTCTCTTACATATTTGGCTTATGGAATGTTATCTGTGCTAATTTCAGTCTCTGCTTTTATGCAGCACCCCAACGCACCTTTCCCCAGAAGCAAGCACTAGTTGGTTTTCTAAATTTGAGACCCTGTTCTGTTTTGTAATTCAATTCATGTGTAGTCAAGTTTACATTCCGTGTATTAGTGATATCTTATGATGTTTATTTTTCTGTGTGACGTAGTTCACATAGAATCACCGTACCTGCATCCACTCACTATGCCGCTACCGGCCTGATGACACAGATTTTATTGCTGAGTGATATTGCATTGCACGTACGTGCCACAACTACTTTATCCATTTTTTGCTTTCTGGGTTATTTACCTGGTACTGTAGACGAGCTTCTTGGGAACACAGCCGTCCCAAACTTTGGGGTGGCTCTCTGTTTTTGATTTTAATTTCCCTAAGCAATTGGACCATATGTGCAATTGCCATAGGCTGTGTTTCTTTATTTCTTACGTGTTTCAGGAAACACCGTACACTTCTCCAGGGTGGCTGTTGGCAATTTACATCCTGCCAATCAGCATAACAAGGCTCCCTGTTCTCCATATCCTGTCCTACCTTTCTGGATTTTACAATTTTTTCAGATGGCCCTTTTGCCCGGGGGGGCAGTGAGATTTCATTGTAGTGCAGATTTCCTTTACAGGCTTGCTTGGTTGGCCAAAAAGGGCGTATGCGTTTTTTCCTGAATATATTCAGGAAAAAACGCATACGCCCTTTTTGGCCAAGTGCATCATTGTCGACGTTGTGCCTCTTTTGCTATGCTTTCAGGGCAATTCCAGTCTACCCCCTGCAATGGGTTTCCTGAAATTCTGCCCCGGTTTCAAGTCCCCTTCGCAGGCTTACTTCAATATATTTTTGGAGGATAGCTGTCATTTATAGCTCTGCAGGTTTGTGAATTACAGTGCCCCTGAGCTCCTTTCTTCAACTCGCTTTCTTTTGAGCTAGGCACAAAACCGCAGGATTGCTTCAGGCCCTAATCTGTTTCCGGCAGGGCACACTGAGCCTTTGTTTAATTCCTCTTCCTGGTGGGCAATGAGCGTTACATTTGCCCGTGCAGACACCTACAGCTAGTCTCTCATTGGTTCTCCCTATTCCTGTTCATCTTGCGCAGAAATTGCAAACTTTGCCAAACAGGAGGTTAAAGGCACTGACTCTCCAAGCGGGGAGAGTGTAAGTAAAGCGTCTGGAATGGTGAACCCGAGGACCAGGATACGAAAACTGAGATGCATTTTAAATCGTTTCCCAATCACACGGTGGACCATACTATGGGTTTCCCATGCATGTTTTAGCTGGAGGAAGAATCCTTTGACCCTGGAGAGTTGGGACCCATGGAATGGGTACCATGAAGTATGACTTCAAAGGGTCTGCATTTGCTCACCGAAACTCACCAATGCTATCAGCCTGAGGTGTCCAGCCTTATGTCTCAACCAGCTCTGGGTGTAGATGTGGTCAATCCCGGTTGCATCACATGCCCTGAGTGAATTATTTAAGAATTGCTCTCTATTTCACTGTCTTTGTGTTTTGTTTTTGAAATTTATTTTGATAATGGGATTTATCGGATTTTCACTGCTGCGTTTATGCCGCTGTACACACGCTTGATTCTCTTACGGAGACATATAAATCCATGGGTTTTAACATTCTTCCTAGTCAGGTATATTCCTAGGCGTTGAATATGTGGTGTTGAGTCCATTTCGTTGAGCAAGCAGTAGGTCTTGTCTATTACATATTTGGCTTATGGAAATTTATCTGTGCTAATTTCAGTCTCTGGTTTTATGCAGCATCCCAACTCACATTTCCCCATAAGCAAGCAGTAGTTGGTTTTCTCAATTTGAGACCCTGTTCTGTTTTGTAATTCAGTTCATGTGTAGTCAAGTTTACATTCTGTGTATTAGTGATATCTTATGATGTTTCTTTTTCTGTGTGATGTAGTTCACGTAGAATCACCGTACTTGCATCCACGCACTATGCCGCTACGGGCCTGATGACACAGATTTCATTGCTGTGTGTTATTGCAATGTACGTTCGTTCCACAACTTTTTTATCCATTTTTTGCTTTCTGGGATATGTACCTGGTACTGTAGACGAGTTTCTTGTGAACACAGCCGTCCCAAACTTTGGGGTTGCTGTCTGTTTTTGATTTTAATTTCCCTAAGCTATAGGACCATAAGTGGAAGTGCCGTAGGCTGTGTTGCTTTGTTTCTTACTTGTTTCAGGAAACACCATACACTTCTCCAGGGTGGCTGTTCGCAATTCACATCCTGCCAATCAGCATAACAATGCTCCCTGTTCTCCATATCCTGTCCTACCTTTCTGGATTTTACACTTTTTTCAGATTGCCCTTTTGCCCAGGGGGCAGTGAGACTTCATTGTAGTGCAGATTTCCTTTACAGGCTTGCTTTGTTGGCCAAAAAGGGCTTATGCGATTTTTCCTGAATATATTCAGGAAAAAACGCATAAGCCCTTTTTGGCCAAGTGCATCATTGTCAACGTTCTGCCTCTTTTCCTATGCTTTCAGGGCAATTCCAGTCTACCCCCTGCAATGGGTTTCCTGAAATTCTGCCCCGGTTTCAAGTCCCCTTCGCAGGCTTACTTCAATATATTTTTGGAGGATAGCTGTCATTTATAGCTCTGCAGGTTTGTGAATTACAGTGCCCCTGAGCTCCTTTCTTCAACTCGCTTTCTTTTGAGCTAGGCACAAAACCGCAGGATTGCTTCAGGCCCTAATCTGTTTCCGGCAGGGCACACTGAGCCTTTGTTTAATTCCTCTTCCTGGTGGGCAATGAGCGTTACATTTGCCCGTGCAGACACCTACAGCTAGTCTCTCATTGGTTCTCCCTATTCCTGTTCATCTTGCGCAGAAATTGCAAACTTTGCCAAACAGGAGGTTAAAGGCACTGACTCTCCAAGCAGGGAGAGTGTAAGTAAAGCGTCTGGAATGGTGAACCCGAGGACCAGGATACGAAAACTGAGATGCATTTTAAATCGTTTCCCAATCACACGGTGGACCATACTATGGGTTTCCCATGCATGTTTTAGCTGGAGGAAGAATCCCTTGACCCTGGAGAGTTGGAAACCATGGAATGGGTACCATGAAGTATGACTTCAAAGGGTCTGCATTTGCTCACCGAAACTCACCAATGCTATCAGCCTGAGGTGTCCAGCCTTATGTCTCAACCAGCTCTGGGTGTAGATGTGGTCAATCCCGGTTGCATCACATGCCCTGAGTGAATTATTTAAGAATTGCTCTCTATTTCACTGTCTTTGTGTTTTGTTTTTGAAATTTATTTTGATAATGGGATTTTTCGGATTTTCACTGCTGCGTTTATGCCGCTGTACACACGCTTGATTCTCTTACGGAGACATATAAATCCATGGGTTTTAATATTCTTCCTAGTCAGGTATATTCCTAGGCGTTGAATATGTGGTGTTGAGTCCATTTCGTTGAGCAAGCAGTAGGTCTTGTCTATTACATATTTGGCTTATGGAAATTTATCTGTGCTAATTTCAGTCTCTGGTTTTATGCAGCATCCCAACTCACATTTCCCCATAAGCAAGCAGTAGTTGGTTTTCTCAATTTGAGACCCTGTTCTGTTTTGTAATTCAGTTCATGTGTAGTCAAGTTTACATTCTGTGTATTAGTGATATCTTATGATGTTTCTTTTTCTGTGTGATGTAGTTCACGTAGAATCACCGTACTTGCATCCACGCACTATGCCGCTACGGGCCTGATGACACAGATTTCATTTCTGTGTGTTATTGCAATGTACGTTCGTTCCACAACTTTTTTATCCATTTTTTGCTTTCTGGGATATGTACCTGGTACTGTAGACGAGTTTCTTGTGAACACAGCCGTCCCAAACTTTGGGGTTGCTGTCTGTTTTTGATTTTAATTTCCCTAAGCTATAGGACCATAAGTGGAAGTGCCGTAGGCTGTGTTGCTTTGTTTCTTACTTGTTTCAGGAAACACCATACACTTCTCCAGGGTGGCTGTTCGCAATTCACATCCTGCCAATCAGCATAACAATGCTCCCTGTTCTCCATATCCTGTCCTACCTTTCTGGATTTTACACTTTTTTCAGATTGCCCTTTTGCCCAGGGGGCAGTGAGACTTCATTGTAGTGCAGATTTCCTTTACAGGCTTGCTTTGTTGGCCAAAAAGGGCTTATGCGATTTTTCCTGAATATATTCAGGAAAAAACGCATAAGCCCTTTTTGGCCAAGTGCATCATTGTCAACGTTGTGCCTCTTTTGCTATGCTTTCAGGGCAATTCCAGTCTACCCCCTGCAATGGGTTTCCTGAAATTCTGCCCCGGTTTCAAGTCCCCTTCGCAGGCTTACTTCAATATATTTTTGGAGGATAGCTGTCATTTATAGCTCTGCAGGTTTGTGAATTACAGTGCCCCTGAGCTCCTTTCTTCAACTCGCTTTCTTTTGAGCTAGGCACAAAACCGCAGGATTGCTTCAGGCCCTAATCTGTTTCCGGCAGGGCACACTGAGCCTTTGTTTAATTCCTCTTCCTGGTGGGCAATGAGCGTTACATTTGCCCGTGCAGACACCTACAGCTAGTCTCTCATTGGTTCTCCCTATTCCTGTTCATCTTGCGCAGAAATTGCAAACTTTGCCAAACAGGAGGTTAAAGGCACTGACTCTCCAAGCAGGGAGAGTGTAAGTAAAGCGTCTGGAATGGTGAACCCGAGGACCAGGATACGAAAACTGAGATGCATTTTAAATCGTTTCCCAATCACACGGTGGACCATACTATGGGTTTCCCATGCATGTTTTAGCTGGAGGAAGAATCCCTTGACCCTGGAGAGTTGGAAACCATGGAATGGGTACCATGAAGTATGACTTCAAAGGGTCTGCATTTGCTCACCGAAACTCACCAATGCTATCAGCCTGAGGTGTCCAGCCTTATGTCTCAACCAGCTCTGGGTGTAGATGTGGTCAATCCCGGTTGCATCACATGCCCTGAGTGAATTATTTAAGAATTGCTCTCTATTTCACTGTCTTTGTGTTTTGTTTTTGAAATTTATTTTGATAATGGGATTTATCGGATTTTCACTGCTGCGTTTATGCCGCTGTACACACGCTTGATTCTCTTACGGAGACATATAAATCCATGGGTTTTAATATTCTTCCTAGTCAGGTATATTCCTAGGCGTTGAATATGTGGTGTTGAGTCCATTTCGTTGAGCAAGCAGTAGGTCTTGTCTATTACATATTTGGCTTATGGAAATTTATCTGTGCTAATTTCAGTCTCTGGTTTTATGCAGCATCCCAACTCACATTTCCCCATAAGCAAGCAGTAGTTGGTTTTCTCAATTTGAGACCCTGTTCTGTTTTGTAATTCAGTTCATGTGTAGTCAAGTTTACATTCTGTGTATTAGTGATATCTTATGATGTTTCTTTTTCTGTGTGATGTAGTTCACGTAGAATCACCGTACTTGCATCCACGCACTATGCCGCTACGGGCCTGATGACACAGATTTCATTTCTGTGTGTTATTGCAATGTACGTTCGTTCCACAACTTTTTTATCCATTTTTTGCTTTCTGGGATATGTACCTGGTACTGTAGACGAGTTTCTTGTGAACACAGCCGTCCCAAACTTTGGGGTTGCTGTCTGTTTTTGATTTTAATTTCCCTAAGCTATAGGACCATAAGTGGAAGTGCCGTAGGCTGTGTTGCTTTGTTTCTTACTTGTTTCAGGAAACACCATACACTTCTCCAGGGTGGCTGTTCGCAATTCACATCCTGCCAATCAGCATAACAATGCTCCCTGTTCTCCATATCCTGTCCTACCTTTCTGGATTTTACACTTTTTTCAGATTGCCCTTTTGCCCAGGGGGCAGTGAGACTTCATTGTAGTGCAGATTTCCTTTACAGGCTTGCTTTGTTGGCCAAAAAGGGCTTATGCGATTTTTCCTGAATATATTCAGGAAAAAACGCATAAGCCCTTTTTGGCCAAGTGCATCATTGTCAACGTTCTGCCTCTTTTCCTATGCTTTCAGGGCAATTCCAGTCTACCCCCTGCAATGGGTTTCCTGAAATTCTGCCCCGGTTTCAAGTCCCCTTCGCAGGCTTACTTCAATATATTTTTGGAGGATAGCTGTCATTTATAGCTCTGCAGGTTTGTGAATTACAGTGCCCCTGAGCTCCTTTCTTCAACTCGCTTTCTTTTGAGCTAGGCACAAAACCGCAGGATTGCTTCAGGCCCTAATCTGTTTCCGGCAGGGCACACTGAGCCTTTGTTTAATTCCTCTTCCTGGTGGGCAATGAGTGTTACATTTGCCCGTGCAGACACCTACAGCTAGTCTCTCATTGGTTCTCCCTATTCCTGTTCATCTTGCGCAGAAATTGCAAACTTTGCCAAACAGGAGGTTAAAGGCATTGACTCTCCAAGCAGGGAGAGTGTAAGTAAAGCGTCTGGAATGGTGAACCCGAGGACCAGGATACGAAAACTGAGATGCATTTTAAATCGTTTCCCAATCACACGGTGGACCATACTATGGGTTTCCCATGCATGTTTTAGCTGGAGGAAGAATCCCTTGACCCTGGAGAGTTGGAAACCATGGAATGGGTACCATGAAGTATGACTTCAAAGGGTCTGCATTTGCTCACCGAAACTCACCAATGCTATCAGCCTGAGGTGTCCAGCCTTATGTCTCAACCAGCTCTGGGTGTAGATGTGGTCAATCCCGGTTGCATCACATGCCCTGAGTGAATTATTTAAGAATTGCTCTCTATTTCACTGTCTTTGTGTTTTGTTTTTGAAATTTATTTTGATAATGGGATTTATCGGATTTTCACTGCTGCGTTTATGCCGCTGTACACACGCTTGATTCTCTTACGGAGACATATAAATCCATGGGTTTTAATATTCTTCCTAGTCAGGTATATTCCTAGGCGTTGAATATGTGGTGTTGAGTCCATTTCGTTGAGCAAGCAGTAGGTCTTGTCTATTACATATTTGGCTTATGGAAATTTATCTGTGCTAATTTCAGTCTCTGGTTTTATGCAGCATCCCAACTCACATTTCCCCATAAGCAAGCAGTAGTTGGTTTTCTCAATTTGAGACCCTGTTCTGTTTTGTAATTCAGTTCATGTGTAGTCAAGTTTACATTCTGTGTATTAGTGATATCTTATGATGTTTCTTTTTCTGTGTGATGTAGTTCACGTAGAATCACCGTACTTGCATCCACGCACTATGCCGCTATGGGCCTGATGACACAGATTTCATTTCTGTGTGTTATTGCAATGTACGTTCGTTCCACAACTTTTTTATCCATTTTTTGCTTTCTGGGATATGTACCTGGTACTGTAGACGAGTTTCTTGTGAACACAGCCGTCCCAAACTTTGGGGTTGCTGTCTGTTTTTGATTTTAATTTCCCTAAGCTATAGGACCATAAGTGGAAGTGCCGTAGGCTGTGTTGCTTTGTTTCTTACTTGTTTCAGGAAACACCATACACTTCTCCAGGGTGGCTGTTCGCAATTCACATCCTGCCAATCAGCATAACAATGCTCCCTGTTCTCCATATCCTGTCCTACCTTTCTGGATTTTACACTTTTTTCAGATTGCCCTTTTGCCCAGGGGGCAGTGAGACTTCATTGTAGTGCAGATTTCCTTTACAGGCTTGCTTTGTTGGCCAAAAAGGGCTTATGCGATTTTTCCTGAATATATTCAGGAAAAAACGCATAAGCCCTTTTTGGCCAAGTGCATCATTTTCAACGTTCTGCCTCTTTTCCTATGCTTTCAGGGCAATTCCAGTCTACCCCCTGCAATGGGTTTCCTGAAATTCTGCCCCGCTTTCAATTCCCCTTCGCAGGCTTACTTCAATATATTTTTGGAGGATAGCTGTCATTTATAGCTCTGCAGGTTTGTGAATTACAGTGCCCCTAAGCTCCTTTCTTCAACTCGCTTTCTTTTGAGCTAGGCACAAAACCGCAGGATTGCTTCAGGCCCTAATCTGTTTCCGGCAGGGCACGCTGAGCCTTTGGTTAATTCCTCTTTCTGGTAGGAAATGAGCCTTACATTTGCCCGTTCAGACACCTATAGCTAGTCTCTCATTGGTTTTCCCTATTCCTGTTCATCTTGCACAGAAATTGCAAGCTGTGCCGAACAGGAGGTTAAAGGCACTGACTCTCTAAGTGGGGAGAGTGTTAGTAAAGCATCTGTAATGGTGAACCCAAGGACCAGGATACGAAAACTGAGATGCATTTTAAATCGTTTCCCAATCACACGGTGGACGATACTCTGGGTTTCCCATGCATGTTTTAGCTGGAGGAAGAATGCCTTGAACCTGGAGAGTTGGGACCCATGGAATGGGTACCATGCAGTATGACTTCAAAGGGTCTGCATTTGCTCACCGAAACTCACCAATGCTATCAGCCTGAAGTGTCCAGCCTTATGTCTCAACCAGCTCTGCGTGTAGATGTGGTCAATCCCAGTTGCATCACATGCCCTGAGTGAATTATTTAAGAATTGCTCTCTATTTCACTGACCTTGTGTTTTGTTTTTAAAATTTATTTTGATAATGGGATTTATCGGATTTTCACTGCTGCGTTTCGGCCGCTGTACACATGCTTGATTCTCTTGCGGAGACATATATATCCATGGGTTTTAAGATTCTTCCTAGTCAGGTATATTCCTAGGCGTTGAATATGTGGTGTTGGGTCCATTTCGTTGAGCAAGGAGTAGGTCTTGTGTATTACATATTTGGCTTATGGAAAGCTATCTGTGCTAATTTCAGTCTCTGGTTTTATGCAGCACCCCAAGGCACCTTTCCCCATAAGCAAGCACTAGTTGGTTTTCTAAATTTGACACCCTGTTCTGTTTTGTAATTCAGTTCATGTGTAGTCAAGTTTACATTCCGTGTATTAGTGATATCTTATGATGTTTCTTTTTCTGTGTGACGTAGTTCACGTAGAATCACCGTACCTGCATCCACTCACTATGCCGCTACGGGCCTGATGACACAGATTTCATTGCTGAGAGATATGGCATTGTACGTACGTGCCACAACTTCTTTATCCATTTTTTGTTTTCTGGGATATTTACCTGATACTGTAGACGAGCTTCTTGTGAAAACAGCCGTCCCAAATATTGGGGTGGCTGTCTGTTTTTGATTTAAATTTCCATAAGCTATAGGACCATAAGTGGAAGTGCCATAGGCTGTGTTGCTTTGTTTCTTATGTGTTTCAGGAAACACCATACACTTCTCCAGGGTGGCTGCTGGCAATTTACATCCTGCCAATCAGCATAACAAGGCTCCCTGTTCTCCATATCCTGTCCTACCTTTCTGGATTTTACACTTTTTTCAGATGGCCCTTTTGCCCATGGGGCAGTGAGACTTCATTGTAGTGCAGATTTCCTTTACAGGCTTGCTTGGTTGGCCAAAAAGGGCGTATGCGTTTTTTCCTGAATATATTCAGGAAAAAACGCATACGCCCTTTTTGGCCAAGTGCATCATTGTCGACGTTCTGCCTCTTTTCCTATGCTTTCAGGGCAATTCCAGTCTACCCCCTGCAATCGTTTTCCTGAAATTCTGCCCCGCTTTCAAGTCCCCTTCGCAGGCTTACTTCAATGAACTTTTGGAAGATAGCTGTCACTTATAACTCTGCAGGTTTGTGAATTACAGTGCCCCTGAGCTCCTTTCTTCAACTCGCTTTCTTGTGAGCTGGGCACAAAACCGCAGGATTGCTTCAGGCCCTAATCTGTTTCCGGCAGGTCACGCTGAGCCTTTGGTTAATTCCTCTTCCTGGTGGGAAATGAGCGTTACATTTGCCCGTGCAGACACCTATAGCTAGTCTCTCATTGGTTCTCCCTATTCCTGTTCATCTTGCACGGAAATTGCAAGCTGTGCCAAACAGGAGGTTAAAGGCACTGACTCTCCAAGCGGGGAGAGTGTTAGTAAAGCATCTGGAATGGTGAACCCGAGGACCAGGATACGAAAACTGAGATGCATTTTAAATCGTTTCCCAATCACACGGTGGACCATACTCTGGGTTTCCCATGCATGTTTTAGCTGGAGGAAGAATCCCTTGAACCTGGAGAGTTGGGACCCATGGAATAGGTACCATGCAGTATGACTTCAAAGGGTCTGCATTTGCTCACCGAAACTCACCAATGCTATCAGCCTGAAGTGTCCAGCCTTATGTCTCAACCAGCTCTGGGTGTAGATGTGGTCAATCCTGGTTGTATCACATGCCCTGAGTGAATTATTTAAGAATTGCTCTCTATTTCACTGTCTTTGTGTTTTGTTTTCGAAATTTATTTGGATAATGGGATTTATCGGATTTTCACTGCTGCGTTTATGCCGCTGTACACACGCTTGATTCTCTTACGGAGACATATAAATACATGGGTTTCAAGATTCTTCCTAGTCAGGTATATTCCTATGCGTTGAATATGTGGTGTTGAGTCCATTTCGTTGAGCAAGTAGTAGGTGTTGTCTATTACATATTTGGCTTATGGAATGTTATCTGTGCTAATTTCAGTCTCTGGTTTTATGCAGGACCCCAAGTCACCTTTCTCCATAAGCAAGCACTAGATGGTTTTCTAAATTTGCGACCTTGTTCTGTTTTGTAATTCAGTTCATGTGTAATCAAGTTTACATTCCGTGTATTAGTGATATCTTATGATGTTTCTTTTTCTGTGTGATGTAGTTCACGTAGATTCACCGTACCTGCATCCACTCACTATGCCGCTACGGGCCTGATGACACAGATTTCATTGCTGAGTGTTATTGCATTGTACGTACCTTCCACAACTTTTTTATCCATTTTTTGCTTTCTGGGATATGTACCTGGTACTGTAGACGAGGTTATTGTGAACCCAGCCGTCCCAAACTTTGAGGTGGCTGTGTGTTTTAGATTTCAATTTCCCTAAGCTATAGGACCATAAGTGGAAGTGCCATAGGCTGTGTTGCTTTGTTTCTAACGTGTTTCAGGAAACACCATACACTTCTCCAGGGTTTCTGTTGGCAATTTACATCCTGCCAATCAGCATAACAAGGCTCCCTGTTCTCCATGTCCTGTCCTGCCTTTCTGGATTTTGCACTTTTTTCAGATGGCCCTTTTGCCAGGCGGGCAGTGAGACTTCATTGTAGTGCAGATTTACATTACAGGCTTGCTTGGTTGGCCAAAAAGGGCGTATGCGTTTTTTCCTGAATATATTCAGGAAAAAACGCATACGCCCTTTTTGGCCAAGTGCATCATTGTCGAAGTTCTGCCTCTTTTCCTATGCTTTAAGTGCAATTCCAGTCTACCCCCTGCAATCGTTTTCCTGAAATTCTGCCCCGCTTTGAAGTCCTCTTGCAGGCTTACTGCAATATATTTTTGGAGGATAGCTGTCATTTATAACTCTGCAGGTTTGTGAATTACAGAGCCCCTGAGCTCCTTTCTTCAACTCGCTTTCTTGTGAGCTGGGCACAAAACCGCAGGATTGCTTCAGGCCCTAATCTGTTTCCGGCAGGGCACGCTGAGCCTTTGGTTAATTCCTCTTCCTGGTGGGAAATGAGCGTTCCATTGGCCCGTGCAGAAACCTACAGCTAGTCTCTCATTGGTTCTCCCTATTCCTGTTCATCTTGCGCAGAAATTGCAAACTGTGCCAAACAGGAGGTTAAAGGCACTGACTCTCCAATTGGGGAGAGTGTTAGTAAAGCGTCTGGAATGCTGAACGCGAGGACCAGGATACGAAAACTGAGATGCATTTCAAATCTTTTCCCAATCACTCGGTGGACCATTCTCAGGGTTTCCCATGCATGTTTTAGCTGAAGGATGAATCCCTTGAAACTGGAGATTTAGGACCCATGGAATGGGCACCATGCAGTATGACTACAAAGGTTCTGCATTTGCTCACCGAACCTCACCAATGCTATCAGCCTGAAGTGTCCAGCCTTATGTCTCAACCAGCTCTCGGTGTAAATGTGGTAAATCCAGTTTGCTTCACATGCCGTGAGTGAATTATTTAAGAATTGCTATCTATTTCACTGTCATTGTGTTTGTTTTTGAAATTTATTTTGATAATGGGATTTATCGCATTTTCATTCCTGCCATTATGCCGCTGTACACACGATTGCTTCTAGTACAGAGACATAAAAATCCATGGGTTTTAAGATTCTTCCTAGTCATGTGTATTCCTAGGCGTTGAATATAGGGTGTTGAGTCCATTTCGTTGAGCAAGGAGTAGGTCTTGTCTATTACATATTTGGCTTATGGAACGGTATCTGTGCTAATTTCTGTCTCTGGTTTTATGCAGCACCCCAAAGCACCTTTCCCCATAAGCAAGCACTAGTTGATTATCTAAATTTGAGACCATGTTCTGTTTTGTAATTCAGTTCATGTGTAGTCAAGTTTACATTCCGTGTATTAGTGATATCTTATGATGTTTCTTTTTCTGTGTGACTTAGTTCACGTACAATCACCGTACCTGAATCCACTCACTATGCCGCTACGGGCCTGATGACACAAATTTCATTGCTGAGTGATATTCTATTGTACGTATGTACCACAACTTCTTTATCCATTTTTTGCTTTCTGGGTTTTTACCTGGTACTGTAGACGAGGTTATTGTGAACCCAGCCGTCCCAAACTTTGAGGTTGCTGTGTGTTTTTGGTTTGAATTTCCCTAAGCTATAGGAGCATAAGTGGAAGTGCCATAGGCTGTGATGCTTTGTTTCTTACGTGTTTTAGGAAACACCATACACTTCTCCAGGGTGGCTGTTGGCAATTTACATCTTACCAATCAGCATAACAAGGCTCCCTGTTCTCCATGTCCTGTCCTGCCTTTCTGGATTTTGTACTTTTTTCAGATGGCCCTTTTGCCAGCGGGGCAGTGAGACTTCACTGTAGTGCAGATTTCCTTAACAGGCTTGCTTGGTTGGCCAAAAATGGCGTATGCGTTTTTTACTGAATATACTCAGGAAAAAACGCATACGCCCTTTTTGGCCAAGTGCATCATTGTCGATGTTCTGCCTCTTTTCCTATGCTTTAAGTGCAATTCCAGTCTACCCCCTGCAATGGTTTTCCTGAAATTCTGCCCCACTTTCAAGTCCTCTTCGCAGGCTTACTGCAATATATTTTTGGAGGATAGCTGTCATTTATAACTCTGCAGGTTTGTGAATTACAGAGCCCCTGAGCTCCTTTCTTCAACTCGCTTTCTGGTGAGCTGGGCAAAAAATCGAAGGATTGCTTCAGGCCCTAATCTGTTTCAGGCAGGTCACGCTTAGCCTTTGGTTAATTCCTCTTCATGGTGGGAAATGAGCATTCCATTGGCCTGTGCAGAAACTTACAGCTAGTTTCTCATTGGTTTTCCCTATTCCTGTTCATCTTGCGCAGAAATTGCAAACTGTGCCAAACAGGAGGTGAAAGGCACAGACTCACCAAGTGGGGAGCGTGTTAGTAAAGCGTCTAGAATGGTAAACCCAAGGACAAGGATACGAAAACTGAGATGCATTTCTAATCGTTTCCCAATCACACGGTGGACCATACTCAGGGTTTCCCATGCATGTTTTAGCTGAAGGAAGAATCCCTTGAACCTGGAGAGTTGGGTCCCATGGTATGGGTACCATGCAGTATGACTACAAAGGGTCTGCATTTGCTCACCGAACCTCACCGATGCTATCAGCCTGAAGTATCAAGCCTTATGTCTCAACCAGCTCTGGGTGCACATGTTGTAAATTCAGTTTGCCTCACATGACCTGAGTGAATTATTTAAGAATTGCTCTCTATTTCACTGTCATTGTGTTTTGTTTTTGAAATTTATTTTGATAATGGGATTTATGCGATTTTCACTGCTGCCTTTATGCTGCTGTACACACGCTTGATTCTCTTACGGAGACATATAAATCCATGGGTTTTAAGATTCTTCCTAGTCAGGTATATTCCTAGGCATTGAATATGGGGTGTTGAGTCCATTTAGTTGAGCAAGGAGTAGGTCTTGTCTATTACATATTTGTCTTATGGAGCGGTATCTGTGCTAATTTCAGTCTCTGGTTTTAGGCAGCACCCAAACGCACCTTTCCCCTAAGCAAGCAATAGTTGATTTTCTAAATATGAGACCCTGTTCTGTTTTGTAATTCAGTTCATTTGTAGTCAAGTTTACATTCCGTGTATTAGTGATATCGTATGATGTTTCTTTTTCTGTGTGACTTAGTTCACGTAGAATCACCGTACCTGAATCCACTCACTATGCCGCTACGGGCCTGATGACACAGTTTTCATTGCTGAGTGATATTCCATTGTACGTACATATCACAACTTCTTTATCCATTTTTTGCTTTCTGGGATATTTACCTGGTACTGTAGACGAGGTTCTTGTGAACACAGCCGCCCCAAACTTTGAGGTGGCTGTGTGTTTTTGATTTTAATTTCCCTAAGATATAGGACCATAAGTGGAAGTGCCATAGGCTGTGATGCTTTGTTTCTTACGTGTTTCATGAAACACCATACACTTCTCCAGTGAGGTTGTTGGCAATTTGCATCCTGCCAATCAGCATAACAAGGCTCCCTGTTCTCCTTGTCCTGTCCAGCCTTTCGGGCTTTTGCACTTTTTTCACATGGCCCTTTTGCCAGGGGGGCAGTGAGTCATCAATGTAGTGAAGATTTCCTTTACAGGCTTGCTTGGTTGGCCAAAAAGGGCGTATGCGATTTTTCCTGAATGTATTCAGGAAATATATTCAGTTATTTCCTGAATATATTCAGGAAAAAACGCATACGCCCTTTTTGGCCAAGTGCATCATTGTCGACGTTCTGCCTCTTTTCCTATGCTTTAAGTGCAATTCCAGTCTACCCCCTGCAATCGTTTTCCTGAAATTCTGCCCTGCTTTCCAGTCCTCTTCGCAGGCTTAGTGCAATGTATTTTTTTTTTTTTTTTTTTTTTTTTTGCTGTACGCGGGCCTCTCCCGTTGCGGAGCACAGGCTCTGGACGCGCAGGCTCAGCAGCCAATGGCTCACGGGCCCAGCCGCTCCGTGGCATATGGGATCTTCCCGGACCGGGTCACGAAACCGTGTCCCCTGCATCGGCAGGCGTACGCTCAACCACTGCGCCACCAGGAAAGCTCTGCAATGTATTTTTGGAGGATAGCTGTCATTTATAACACTGCACGTTTGTGAATTACAGAGCCCCTGAGCTCCTTTCTTCAACTCGCTTTCTTGTGAGTTGGGCACAAAACCGCAGGATTGCTTCAGGCCCTAATCTGTTTCCGGCAGGGCACACTGAACCTTTGGTTAATTCCTCTTCCTGGTGGGAAATGAGCGTTCCACTGGCCCGTGCAGAAACCTACAGCTAGTCTCTCATTGGTTCTCCCTATTCCTGTTCATCTTGCGCAGAAATTGCAAACTGTGCCAAACAGGAGGTTAAACGCACTGACTCTCCAAGTGGGGAGAGGGTTAGTAAAGCGTCTGGAATGGTGAACACGAGGACCAGGATACGAAAACTGAGATGCATTTTAAATCGTTTCCCAATCACACGGTGGACCACTCTCAGGGTTTCCCATGCATGTTTTAGCTGAAGGAAGAATCCCTTGAACCTGGAGAGTTGGGATCCATGGAATGGGTACCATACAGTATGACTATAAAGGGTCTCCATTTGCTCACCGAACCTCACCAATACTATCAGCCAGAAGTGTCCAGCCTTATGTCTCAACTAACTCTCGGTGTAGATGTGGTAATTCCAGGTTGCCTCACATGCCCTGACTGAATTATTTAAGAATGGCTCTCTATTTCACTGTCATTGTGTTTTGTTTTTGAAATTTATTTTGATAATGGGATTTATCGGATTTTCACTGCTGCCTTTATGACGCTGTACACACGCTTGATTCTATTATGGAGACATAAAAATCCATGGGTTTTAAGATTCTTCCTAGTCAGGTATATTCCTAGGCGTTGAATATGGGGTGTTGAGTACATTTCGTTGAGCAAGGAGTAGGTCTTCTCTATTACATATTTGGCTTATGGAACGGTATCTGTGCTAATTTCAGTCTCTAGTTTTATGCAGCACCCCGACGCACCTTTCCCCATAAGCAAGCACTAGTTGGTTTTCTAAATTTGAGACCCTGTTCTGCTTGTAATTCAGTTTATGTGTACTCAAGTTTACATTCCTTGTATTAGTGATATCTTATGATGTTTCTCTTTCTGTGTGACTTAGTTCACGTAGAATGACCGTACCTGAATCCACTCACTATGCTGCTACGGGCCTGATGACACAGATTTCATTGCTGAGTGATATTCCATTGTACGTACGTACCACAACTTCTTTATCCATTTTTTGCTTTCTGAGATATTTACCTGGTACTGTAGATGAGGTTCTTGTGAACACAGCCATCCCAAACTTTGAGGTGGCTGTGTGTTTTTGATTTGAATTTCCCTAAGCTACAGGACCATAAGTGGAAGTGCCATAGGCTGTGATGCTTTGTTTCTTATGTGTTTCAGGAAACACCATACACTTCTCCAGGGTGGCTGTTGGCAATTTACATCCTGTCAGTCAGCATAACAAGGCTCCCTGTTCTCCATGTCCTGTACTGCCTTTCTGGATTTTGCACTTTTTTCAGATGGCCCTTATGCCAGGGAGGCAGTGAGACTTCACTGTAGTGCAGATTTCCTTTACAGGCTTGCTTGGTTGGCCAAAAAGGGCGTATGAGTTTTTTCCGTAATATATTCAGGAAAAGACGCATACGCCCTTTTTGGCCATGTGCATCATTGTCGACGTTCTGCCTCTTTTCCTATGCTTTAAGTGCAATTCCAGTCTACCCCCTGCAATCGTTTTCCTGAAATTCTGCCCCGCTTTCAAGTCCTCTTCGCAGGCTTATTGCAATATATTTTTGGAGGATAGCTGTCATTTATAACTCTGCAGGTTTGTGAATTACAGAGCCCCTGAGCTCCTTTCTTCAACTCGCTTCCTTGTGAGCTGGGCACAAAACTGCAGGATTGCTTCAGGCCCTAATCTGTTTCCGGCAGGGCACACTGAGCCTTTGGTTAATTCCTCTTCCTGGTGGGAAATGAGCGTTCCACTGGCCCTTGCAGAAACCTACAGCTAGTCTCTCATTGGTTCTCCCTATTCCTGTTCATCTTGCGCAGAAATTGCAAACTGTGCCAAACAGGAGTTTAAAGGCACTGACTCTCCATGTGGGGAGAGTGTTAGTAAAGCGTCTGGAATGGTGAACCTGAGGACCAGGATAAGAAAAGTGAGATGCATTTTAAATCGTTTCCCAATCACACGATGGACCATTCTCAGTGTTTCCCATGCATGTTTTAGCTGAAGGAAGAATCCCTTGAACCTGGAGACTTGGGACCCTTGGAATGGGTACCATGCAGTATGACTACAAAGGGTCTGCATTTGCTCACCGAACATCACCAATGCTATCAGCCTGAAGTGTCCAGCCTTATGTCTCAACCAGCTCTCGGTGTAGATGTGATAAATCCAGGTTGCCTCACATACCCTGAGTGAATTATTTAACAATTGCTCTCTATTTCACTGTCATAGTGTTTTGTTTTTGAAATTTATTTTGATAATGGGATTTATCGGATTTTCACTGCTGCCTTTATGCCGCTGTACACACGCTTGATTCTATTATGCAGACATAAAAATCCATGGGTTTTAAGATTCTTCCTAGTCAGGTATATTCCTAGGCGTTGAATATGGGGTGTTGAGTCCATTTCGTTGAGCAAGGAGTAGGTCTTCTCTATCACATATTTGCCTTATGGAACGGTATCTGTGCTAATTTCAGTCTCTAGTTTTATGCAGCACCCCGACGCACCTTTCCCCATAAGCAAGCACTAGTTGATTTTCTAAATTTGAGACCCTGTTCTGTTTTGTAATTCAGTTCATGTGTACTCAAGTTTACATTCCATGTATTAGTGATATCTTATGATGTTTCTTTTTCTGTGTTACTTAGTTCACCTAGAATCACCGTACCTAAATCCACTCACTATGCCGCTACGGGCCTGATGACACAGATTTCATTGCTGAGTGATATTCCATTGTACGTACGTACCTACCACAACTTCTTTATCCATTCTTTGCTTTCTGGGATATTTACCTCGTACTGTAGACAAGGTTCTTGTGAACACAGCCGCCCCAAACTTTGAGGTGGCTGTGTGTTTTTGATTTGAATTACCCTAAGCTATAGGACCATAAGTGGAAGTGCCATAGGGTGTGATGCTTTGTTTCTTACGTGTTTCAGGAAACACCATACACTTCTCCAGGGTGGCTGTTGGCAATTTACATCCTACCAATCAGCATAACAAGGCTCCCTGTTCTCCATGTCCTGTCTTGCCTTTCTGGATTTTGCACATTTTTCAGATGGCCCTTTTGCCAGGGAGGCAGTGAGACTTCATTGTAGTGCAGATTTCCTTACAGGCTTGCTTGGTTGGCCAAAAAGGGCGTATGCTTTTTTTCATGAATATATTCAGGAAAAAACGCATACGCCCTTTTTGGCCAAGTGCATCATTGTCGACGTTCTGCCTCTTTTCCTATGCTTTAAGTGCAATTCCAGTCTACCTCCCACAATCGATTTCCTGAAATTCTGCCCCGCTTTCAAGTCCTCTTCGCAGCCTTGCTGCAATATATTTTTGGAGGATAGCTGTCATTTATAACTCTGCAGGTTTGTGAATTACAGTGCCCCTGAGCTCCTTTCTTCAACTCTCTTTCTTGTTAGCTGGGCAAAAACCTGCATGATTGCTTCAGGCCCTAATCTGTTTCCGGCAGTGTATTCTGAGCTTTTGTTTAATTCCTCTTCCTGGTGGGAAATGAGTGTTACATTGGCCCGTGCAGAAACCTACAGCTAATCTCTCATTGGTTCTCCCTATTCCTGTTCATCTTGCGCAGAAATTGCAAAATGTGCCAAAAAGGAGGTTAAAGGCACTGACTCTCCAAGTGGGGAGCGTTTTAGTAAAGCATCTGGAATGGTGAACCCGAGGACCAGGATCGAGAACTGAGATGCATTTTAAATCGTTTCCCAATCACACGGTGGACCATTCTCCTGGTTTCCCATGCATGTTTTACCTGAAGGAAGAATCCATTGAACCTGAAGTGTTGGGACCAATGGAATGGGTACCATGCAGTATGACTTCAAAGGGTCTGCATTTGCTCACCGAACCTCACCAATGCTATCAGCCTGAAGTTTCCAGCCTTATGTCTCCACCAGCTCTGGGTGTAGATGTTGTAAATCCAGGTTGCCTCACATGCCCTGAGTGAATTATTTAAGAATGGCTCTCTATTTCAGTGTCATTGTGTTTTGTTTTTGAAATTTATTTTGATAATGGGATTTATCGGATTTTCACTGCTGCCTTTATGACGCTGTACACACGCTTGATTCTATTACAGAGACATAAAAATCCATGGGTTTTAAGATTCTTCCTAGTCAGGTATATTCCTAGGCGTTGAATATGGGGTGTTGAGTACATTTCGTTGAGCAAGGAGTAGGTCTTCTCTATTACATATTTGGCTTATGGAACGGTATCTGTGCTAATTTCAGTCTCTGGTTTTATGCAGCACCCCAACGCACCTTTCCCCATAAGCAAGCACTAGTTGATTTTCTAAATTTGAGACCCTGTTCTGTTTTGTAATTCAGTTCATGTGTAGTCAAGTTTACATTCCGTGTATTAGTGATATCTTATGATGTTTCTTTTTCTGTGTGACTTAGTTCACGTAGAATCACCGTACCTGAATCCACTCACTATGCCGCTACGGGCCTGATGACACAGATTTCATTGCTGAGTGATATTCCATTGTACGTACGTACCACAACTTCTTTATCCATTTTTTGCTTTCTGGGATATTTACCTGGTACTGTAGACGAGGTTCTTGTGAACACAGCCATCCCAAACTTTGAGATGGCTGTGTGTTTTTGATTTGAATTTCCCTAAGCTATAGGACCATAAGTGGAAGTGCCATAGGCTGTGATGCTTTGTTTCTTACGTGTTTCAGGAAACACCATACACTTCTCCAGGGTGGCTGTTGGCAATTTACATCCTGCCAATCAGCATAACAAGGCTCCCTGTTCTCCATGTCCTGTCCTGGCTTTCTGGATTTTGCACTTTTTTCAGATGGCCCTTTTGCCAGGGGGGCAGTGAGACTTCATTGTAGTGCAGATTTCCTTTACAGGCTTGCTTGGTTGGCCAAAAAGGGCGTATGCGTTTTTTCCTGAATATATTCAGGAAAAAACGCATACGCCCTTTTTGGCCAAGTGCATCATTGTCGACGTTCTGCCTCTTTTCCTATGCTCTCAGGGCAATTCCAGTCTACCCCCTGCAATGATTTTCCTGAAACTCTGCCCCGGTTTCAAGTCTCCTTCGCAGGCTTACTTCAATATATTTTTGGAGGATAGCTGTCATTTATAACTCTGCAGGTTTGTGAATTACAGTGCCCCTGAGCTCCTTTCTTCAACTCGCTTTCTTGTGAGCTGGGCACAAAACCGCAGGATTGCTTCAGGCCCTAATCTGTTTCCGGCAGGGCACGCTGAGCCTTTGGTTAATTCCTCTTCCTGGTGGGAAATGAGCGTTCCATTGGCCCGTGCAGAAACCTACAGCTAGTCTCTCATTGGTTCTCCCTATTCCTGTTCATCTTGCACAGAAATTGCAAACTGTGCCAAACAGGGGTGTAAAGGCACTGACTCTCCATGTGGGGAGAGAGTTAGTAAAGCGTCTGGAATGGTGAACCCGAGGACCAGGATACGAAAACTGAGATGCATTTTAAATCGTTTCCCAATCACACGGTGGACCATTCTCAGCGTTTCCCATGCATGTTTTAGCTGAAGGAAGAATCCCTTGACCCTGGCGTGTTGGGATCCATGAAATCGGTCCCATGCAGTATGACTACAAAGGGTCTGCATTTGCTCACCGAACCTCACCAATGCTATCAGCCTGAAGTGTCCAGCCTTATGTCTCAACCAGCTCTGGGTGTAGATGTGGTAAATCCAGGTTGCCTCACATGCCCAGAGTGAATTATTTAAGAATTGCTCTCTATTTCACTGTCATTGTGTTTTGTTTTTGAAATTTAGTTTGATAATGGGATTTATCGGATTTTCACTGCTGCCTTTATGCCGCTGTACACACGCTTTATTCTATTACGGAGACATATAAACCAATGTGCTTTAAGATTCTTCGTAGTCAGGTATATTCCTAGGCGTTGAATATGTGGTGTTGAGTCCATTTCGTTGAGCAAGGAGTAGGTCTTGTCTATTACATATTTGGCTTATGGAACGGTATCTGTGCTAATTTCAGTCTCTGGTTTTATGCAGCACCCCAACGCACCTTTCCCCATAAGCAAGCACTAGTTGATTTTCTAAATTTGAGACCCTGTTCTGTTTTGTAATTCAGTTCATGTGTAGTCAAGTTTACATTCCGTGTATTAGTGATATCTTATGATGTTTCTTTTTCTGTGTGACTTAGTTCACGTAGAATCACCGTACCTGCATCCACTCACTATGCCGCTACGGGCTTGATGACACAGATTTCATTGCTGAGTGATATTCCTTGTACGTACGTACCACAACTTCTTTATCCATTTTTTGCTTTCTGGGATATTTACCTGGTACTGTAGACGAGGTTCTTGTGAACACAGACGTCCCACACTTTGAGGTGACTGTGTGTTTTTGATTTGAATTTCCCTAAGCTATAGGACCATAAGTGGAAGTGCCATAGGCTGTGATGCTTTGTTTCTTATATGTTTCAGGAAACACCATACACTCCTCCAGGGTTGCTGTTGGCAATTTACATCCTGCCAATCAGCATAACAAGGCTCCCTGTTCTCCATGTCCTGTCCTGCCTTTCTGGATTTTGCACTTTTTTCAGATGGCCCTTTTGCCAGGGGGGCAGTGAGACTTCATGGTTGTGCAGATTTCCTTTACAGGCTTGCTTTTTTGGCCAAAAAGAGTGTATGCGTTTTTTCCTGAATATATTCAGGAAAAAATGAATACGCTCTTTTAGACCAAGTGCATCAATGTTGACGTTCTGCCTCTTTTCCTATGCTTTAAGTGCAAATCCAGTCTACCCCCTGCAATCGTTTTCCTGAAATTCTGCCCCGCTTTCAAGTCCTCTTCGCAGGCTTACTGCAATATATTTTTGGAGGATAGCTGTCATTTATAACTCTGCAGGTTTGTGAATTACAGAGCCCCTCAGCTCCTTTCTTCAACTCGCTTTCTTGTGAGCTGGGCACAAAACCGCAGGATTGCTTCAGGCCCTAATCTGTTTCCAGCAGGGCATGCTGAGCCTTTGGTTAATTCCTCTTCCTGGTGGGAAATGAGCGTTCCATTGGCCCGTGCAGAAACCTACAGCTAGTCTCTCATTGGTTCTCCCTATTCCTGTTCATTTTGTGCAGAAATTGCAATCTGTGCCAAAAAGGAGTTTAAAGGCACTGATTCTCCAAGTGGGGAGAGTGTTAGTAAAGCGTCTGGAATGGTGAACCCGAGGACCAGGATATGAAAACTGAGATGCATTTTAAATCGTTTCCCAATCACATGGTGGACCATATTCAGGGATTCCCATGCGTGTTTTAGCTGAAGGAAGAATCCCTTGAACCTGGAGAGTTGGGACCCATGGAATGGGTACCATGCTGTATGACTACAAAGAGTATGCATTTGCTCACCGAACCTCACCAATGCTATCAGCCTGAAGTGTCCAGCCTTATCTCTCAACCAGCTCTGGGTGTAGATGTGGTAAATCCAGGTTGCCTCACATGCCCTGAGTGAATTATTTAAGAATTGCTCTCTATTTCACTGTCTTAGTGTTTTGTTTATGAAATTTATTTTGATAATGGGATTTATCGGATTTTCACTGCTGACTTTATGCCGCTGTACAGACGCTTGATTCTATTATGGAGACATAAAAATCCATGGTTTTTAAGATTCTTCCTAGTCAGGTATATTCCTAGGCGTTGAATATGGGGTGTTGAGTCCATTTTTTGAGCAAGGAGTAGGTCTTGTCTATTACATATTTGGCTTATGGAACGGTATCTGTGCTAATTTCAGTCTCTGGTTTCATGCAGCACCCCAACGCACCTTTCCCCATAAGCAAGCAGTAGTTGATATTCTAAATTTGAGACCCTGTTCTGTTTTGTAATTCAGTTCATGTGTAGTCAAGTTTACATTCCGTGTATTAGTGATATCTTATGATGTTTCTTTTTCTGTGTGACTTAGTTCACGTAGAATCACCGTACCTGAATCCACACACTATGCCGCTGCCGGCCTGATGACACAGATTTCATTGCTGAGTGATATTCCATTGTACGTACGTACCATAACTTCTTTATCCATTTTTTCTTTCCGGGATATTTAATTTGTACTGGACTTGAGGTTCTTGTAAACACAGCAGCCCTAAATTTTGTGTTGGCTGTGTCTTGTTGATTTTAATTTTCCTAAGCTGTAGGGCCATAAGCGGAAGTGCCCTAGGCTCTGTAGCTTTGTTTTCTAGATGTTTCAGGATACACCATAAACATCTCCAGAGTGTCTGTTGGCAATTTACATCCGGACCATCAGCATAACAAGGCTTCCTGTTCTCCGTGGCATGTCCTGTGTTTCTGGTTTTTACACTTTTTTCAGATGCCCCTTTTGACGAATGGGAAATGAGACCATTGTAGTGTGGATTTCCATTGCTTCAGTGCTTGGTTGGCCAAAAAGGGCATATGACTTTTATCCTGAATATATAAAGGAAAAAATGTATACGCACTTTTTGTCCAAGTGCATCACTGTCAAACATATGCCGCTTTTCATATGCTTTAAATGCAATTCCAATCTACCTCCTGAAATCTGATTCCTGCAATTCTCCCTCGTTTTCACTTCCTCTTTGCAGCCTTACTTCAATATATTTTTGCCAATCGCTGTCACTTATAACTCTGCAGGCTTGTGAATAACAGTGCCCCTGATTTCCTTTCTTAACTCGCTTCCTTATAAGCTGACCAAAAACCTGCAGGTTTGCTTCAGGCCGTAATCTGTTTCTGGAACCGCACGCTGAGCCTTTGGTTAATTCCTATTCCTGGTGGGAAAGTAGAGTTAAATGTGCCCGTCCAGACACCTACCTCACTCCCAGCCCCTTGGTGATGTGTGTCCTCTGGTTTGAGGCCACATGTGCTGCGTTCGTCATCTTTTGATGCTGTGGCCCCACTGGTGTGAGGACACTCGTGCCTGGTTCCCATCCCCTTGGTGATGTGGGCCCTCTGGTGAGAGTCTGATCCAGACTGCGTAGCTCACACTTCTGTGAGGTGGGCCCTCTGCTCTGAGGTCTCTCCTGCCTGGCTTGAACACAGTTCCTAGGCGACGTCGGCACTCTGGTGGCAGTTGGAGCCTGCTGGGAGCCTCCTTCCCACAGTGATGAGGGCCCTCTTGCGTCAGGCCGTAACTCCTGGGCTCCGAAATTTTCTGATGTGCGCCCTGTGGTGCGAGGACACTCCTGCCAGGTTCCTAACCACATGGTAATGTGGGCCTTCAGTTCTGAGGTCCCAACGTCTGTGTTGCTCACAGTTTCATGATGAGGGCCCTCTGTTGTGAGTTCACTCAGGCCTGCATCCCTTAGCCTCGCTGCTCCTGGCCGCCTGCTGAGAGGTTCCAACTGCTGAATTCCTCAACTTTTTTATTCCATAAGCCCTCTGTTGTGAGTCTCTTCCTGCATGCCTCACTCCCAGGCCATTCGTGATGTGTGTCCCCTTGTTTGAGGCCACATGTGCTGGATTCATAACCTTTCGCTGATGTCGCCCCCCTGGTGTGAGGACCCTCCTGCCTGGTCCCCATCCCCTTGGTGATGTGGGACCTCTGGTGAGAGTCTGATGCTGGTTGTGTTCCTCACATTTCTGTGACGTGGGCCCTCTGCTATGAGGTAATTCCTGCCTGGCTGGCACAAGTCCCCTTGGCGACGTTGGCCCTTTGGTAGCATTTGGAGCCTGCTGGGAGCCTCATCCCCATGGTGATGAGGGCCCTCTGGCATCAGGCCCTAACTCCTGGGCTCCCCACATTTTCTGATGTGCGCCCACTGTTGCGAGGAAACTCCTGCCAGGTTCCCGTTCCCATGGGGATGTGTGGCTTCTGCTCTGAGGTCCCAACGGCTGGGTTGCTCACAGTTTCATGATGTGGGCCCTCTGCTGTGAGTTCACTCCAGCATGGATCTAATAGACTCGGTGCTCTGGGACGCCTGCTAGGAGGTTCCAACTGCTGGATTCCACACCTTTTTTATTCTTTGGGCTCTCTGTTGTGAGGCTCCTCCTGCCTGCCTCACACCTAGCCCCTTGGTGATGTTTGTTCTCTGGTTTGAGGCCACGTGTGCTGGGCCCCTCACCTTTCGATTATGTTGGCCCACTGGTGTGCGAACACTCCTGAGTGCTCCCGAACCCCTTGGTGATGTGGGCCCTCTGGTGAGTCTTATCTAGGCTGGGATCCTCACACTTCTGTGAGGTGGGCGCTCTGCTCTGAAGTCACTCCTTATTGGCTGGCACACACTGCCTTGGTGACGTCGGCCCTTTGGTGGCAGTTGGAACCTGCTGGGAGCCTCCTCCCCTCGTTCATGAGGGCCCTCTTGTGTCAGGCCATAACTGCTGGGTACCCACATTTTCTTATACGTGCTAAGTGGTGCGAGGGCACTCCTGCCAAATTCCCAACCCCATGCGGATGTGGGCCTTCTGCTCTGAGGTCCCTACGGCTGGGTTGCTCACAGTTTCATGCTGTGGGCCCTCTGCTGTGAGTTCACTGCCGCCTGGATCGCATAGACTCGGTGCTCTGGGCCGCCTGCTGGGAGGTTCCAACTGCTGGATTCCACACCTGTTTTATTCTTTGGGCGCTGTGTGGTGAGGCTCCTCCTGGCTGCCCCACACCTAGCCCCTTGGTGATGTTTGTTCTCTGGTTTGAAGCCACGTGTGCTGGGTTCCTCACCTTTCGCTGATGTGGCCACCCTGGTGTGAGGACGCTCCTGCCTGGTTCCCATCCACTTGGTGATGTGGGCCCACTGGTGAGAGTCTGATCCTAGTTGGGTTCCTCATACTCCTGTGAGGTGCGCCCCCTGCTCTGAGGTCACTCCTGTCTGCTGGCACACACCACCTTGGCAACTTCGGCCCTCTGGTAGCAGTTGGAGCTTGCTGGGACCCTCCTCCCCTCGGTGATGAGGGCCCTCTTGCGTCAGGCCCTAACTGCCGGATTCCCCATATTATTTGATGTCCGCCCACTGGTGCAATGAGACTCCTGCCAGGTTCCCATCTCCATGGGGTTGTGGGCCTTCTCTTCTGTTATCCCAACATTTGGGTTGCTCACAGTTTCATGATGTGGGCCTTCTGCTGTGAGTTCCCTGCGGCCTGGATCGCATAGACTCGGTTCTCTGGGCCACCTGCTGGGAGGTTCCAACTGCTGGATTCCTCTCATTTTTTATTCTATGGGCCCTGTGTTGTGAGGCTACTCCTGCCTGCCTCACTCCGAGCCCCTTGGAGATGTGGGTCCTCTGATTTAGGCCACATGTTCCGGGTTCCTCACCTTTCTATGATTTAGCCACAATGGTATGAGGACACTCCTGCCTGGTTCCAATCCCTTTGGTGATGTTCTTCCTGTGGTGATAGTGTGATCCTGGCTGGGTACCTCACCCTTCTGTGAAGTTGGCCCTCTGCTGTGAGGTAACTCCTGCCTGGCTTACTCCCATTGCCTTGGTGGGGTCGGCCCTCTCGTGGCAGTTGTAGCCTGCTGGGAGCCTCCTCTCCTTTGTGATGAGGACCCTCTAGTGTCAGGCTCTAAATGCTGGGCTCCCCACATTTTCTGATGTGAGTCCAGTGATTCCAGGACACTCCTGTAAGTTTCCCATTCACAAGGGGATGTGGGCCTTCTGCTCTGAGGTCCCAACGCCTGGGTTGCACGCAGTTTCATGATGTTGGCTCTCTGGTGTTAGTTCACTCACGCCTAGATACCATGGCCTCTGTGCTGTGGGCTGCCTGTTGGGAGATTCCAACTGCTGGATTCCTCACCATTTATATTCTTTGGCCGCTGTGTTGTGAGGCTCCTCCTGCCTGCGTTAATCCCAGCCCCTTGGTGATGTGTGTCCTCTGGTTTAAGGCCACGTACCCTGGGTCCCTCAAGTTTTGATGATGTGGCCCACTGGTGTGAGGACACTCCTGCCTAGTTCCTATCCCCTTGGTGATGTGGGTCCTCTGATGAGAGTCTGACCCAGAATGGGTTCCTCACCCTCCTGTGAAGTAGGTCTTCTGCTGTGAGTTCACTCCTGCCTGGCTGGCACACGATGCCTTGTCAACGTAGGCCTTCTCGTGGCAGTTGGAGCCTGCTGGGCGCCTCCTCCCCTAGGTGAAGAGGGCCCTCTAGCTTCAGGCACTAACTGCTGTTCTCCCCTCATTTTCTGATGTGCGGCCAGTGGTGCAAGAACACTCCTGCCTGGTTCCCATCCCCATGGAGATGTGGGCCTTCTGCTCTGAAGTCCCAATGGCTGGGTTGCTCACAGTATCATGATGAGGGCCCTCTGGTGTGAGCTCATTCCGGCCTGCATTCCATAGCCCTGGTACACTGGGCCACCTGCTGGGAAGTTTCAACTGCTGGATTCCTCACCTTTATAATTCCAAGGGCCCTGTCTTTCGAGGCTAATCCTTCCTGACTCACTCCGAGCCCCTTGGTGATGTGGGTCCTCTGGTTTGAGGCCACATGTGCTGGGTTCCTCAACTTTCGATGATGTAGCCCAACTGGTGTGAGGACACTCCTGCCTGGTTCCCATCACCTTGGTGATGTGGGCCCTCTGGTGAGAGACTGATCCTTGCTGGGTACCTCACCCTTTTGTGAGTTGGGCCCTCTGATGTTAGGTCCTTCCTGCCTGGGTGGAAAACTTTGCCCTGGTGACGTGGGCCATCTCTTGCCTACTAAACGGTGCTGGGAGCCACCTCCCCTTGTTAATGAGGGCCCTGGAGAAAACGCATATGCCCTTTCTGTCCAAGTACATCATTGTCGAGGTTCTATCACTTTTCCTCTGCTTTAAGAGCAATTCCCGTCTAACTCCTGAAATTGGATCCCTGCAATTCTGCCTCGATTTCAAGTCTTCCTCGCAGCCTTACTTCAATATATTTTCCGATGATAGCTGTCATTTATAACTCTGCAGGTTCGTGAATTACAGTGCCCCTGAGTCCCTTTCTTCAACTTGCTTTCTTGTGAGCTGGCCGCAAAACCGCAGGATTGCTTCAGGCCCTAATCTGGTTCTGGCATGGCTCGCTGAGCCTTTGGTTAAATCCTCTTCCTGGTGGTAAATGAGCGTTAAATTTGCCCCTGCAGACACCTACAGCTAATCTCTCATTGGTTCTCTGTATTCCTGTTCATCTTCTGCAGAATTTGCAAACTGTGCCAAACAGGAGGTGAAAGACACTGACTCTGCAAGTGGGGAGAGATTTAGTAAAGTGTCTGAAATTGGGAAATCGGTTACCAGGGGATGAAAACTGAGATGCATTTAAAAACGTTTCACAATCACACGGTGGACCATACCCTGGGTTCCCCATGCATGTTTTATTTGAAGGAAGAATCATTTAAACCTGGAGAGTTGGGACCCATGGAATGGGTATCATACAGTATGCCTTCAAAGGGTTTGCACTGGCTCACTGAACCTCACCAATCCTGTCAGCCCCAAATGTCCAGCCTTATGTCTCACGCAGCTCTAGATGGAGAGGTGGTAAATACAGGTTGCATCACAAGCCCTGAATGAATTATTGAATAATTGCTCTCTATTTTACTGTCATTGTGTTGTTTTATTGAAGTTTATTTTCATAATGTGATTTAGCTGATTTTCACTGCTGCATTTATGCCACTGTACACACACTTGATTCTCTTACGGAGACATATAAATCCATAGGTTTTAAGATTCTTCCTAGTCAGGTATATTCCTAGGCATTGAATATGGGGTGTTGAGTCCATTTCGTTGAGCAAGGAGTATGTCTTGTCTATTACATATTTGGCTTATGGAAAGGTATGTGTGCTAATTTCAATCTCTGGTTTTATACAGCACCCCAATTTATCTTGCCCCTTAAGCAAGCATAAGTTGGTTTTCTAAATTTGAGACGCTGTTGTGTTTTGTAATTCAGTTCATGTGTGGGCAGGTTCACATTCCGTGTATTAGCGATATCTTATGATGTTTCTTTTTCTGTGTGACTTATTTCACTTAGAATCATTGTACCTGAATCCACTCATTATGCCCCACTAGAGTGGCATAATAATTACACGGTGGACCATACATTCCGTGTATTAGTGATATCTTATGATGCTTTAAGTGATATCTTATGATACGTGTCTTTTTCTTTTTGAATTATGTGACTTAGAGTTATCATACGTAACTCCTCCAGAGTTATTACAACTGGCCATATTTCATTGATTTCCAGGCTGATTAATATTCCACTCTACATAAGTACCATATCTCTATCCATTTTTTCCCCTCCAGAGACTTTTAACTTATATCCTAGTCGAGGATCTTTTAAACAGAGAGGCGGTAAATATTGGGGTGCCTGTGTCCTCTTGATTTTTGTTTTTCCCAAGATATACGCCCATGAGTGCAAGTGCGCTATGCTCTGTAGTTCATTTTTTAGATGCTTTAGTAAACACAATACACTTCTCCAGAGTGACTGTTGGCAATATACATTTCCACTGTAAGCTTCACAGTGCTCCATTTTCTCCTTGCCCTGTCCTGCATTTCTGGTGTTTACACTTTATAAGCACGGCTCTCCTGACTGATGCGAAGTGATATCTTTTGTATTATTGATTTCCAGTGCCCACCTGTTTGGTTGGCTAAAAAAGTGGATGCCCTTTTCTTGAATATATACAGAAAAAAACGCATACAACCTTTTTGGCCAACTGCAAAGTTGGCAATGTTCAGCCCCTTTTCATGTGCTTAATGGCGAGTCCTTTCTACCTCTTCCAATCCCTTTCCTGCCATTCTCCGTTGCTTACAAGTCCTTTTCTCTGACTTTCCTCAAGACATTTTTCAGTGATACATATTTTCAACTCTGCAGTTTCGTGAGTTTTAGTGCCCCTGAGTTAAATTTATCAACTTTTGTTTATGGGAACTGGCCACAAAGCAGCGGGATTTCCTCAAGCCCTATTCTGTTTCCATGGGCAACCCTAGTCTTTGGTCAATTCGTCTTTCTGATTGGAAATTAAAGTGACATGTGCCTGTCCGAAAACCTAGGACTTGTCTCTCATTGTTCCTCCTCCTTCCGCTTCATCCTCTGGACAAATTCCAAAGTGTATGCAACAGGATGTTGACAGTGCTGACATCTCCAAGTGGGGAGACTGTTAGTAAAGACGCTGGAGGGGTGAACCCGAGCACCAGGAGATGAGGAGATGAGATGTCTTTTCCAAATTGTTCCCAATCAGACGGTATACCATCTTCTGGGTGTGACAGGCATGTTTTAGCTGTAGGAAGGGTCCCATTCATTTGAGGAGAACACCAGGGGATTTTCAAAATCAGTGTCTCCCCTAAACCCAAACTGGGGGATTTTTTAAGCTACGGCTACACATATATTCATTAAGCGCCTTGGGAAGTAGGCAGAGTCCAATCTTTAGATGATTGAAGTCTTCAGGGTCAGAAGCACTCACCACCGGCTTCCCTTAGGTTCCATTTTAACTGTCATTGATAGATGATGTCAATAAAAACACCTATGCTTTTTCAGATTATTTCCCCTTATAGGTTATTGCAAAATATTGAGTGTAGTTCCCTGTGCTATATAGTAGTTCCTTGTTGATGATCTATTTTGTACATAGCAGTGTATATGTGTTAATCCCAAACTGTTAATTTATCCCTCCTCCCACCTTTCCCCTTCGGTAATAATAAATTATAAGATTTTATACTTCTCAGAAATGGGGGAGCTGAAAGAGAGGTATCATTTTCAATGGAAAAGCATTTAAAAGAAGATTGAAGATTTAACCAAGATTATTAGATGTACATCCTTGGAAAGAAATCACTTCGTTTCTCTAATATTGACCTGACAAAGAAGACAAACCTTTTCACTGAACTTGCTTATAATAAAGTGATGGAAATATCAAATGGAAATGTTAGAAACATCTTATTTTACCCGAGCCTTATACACTGTTCTATGTTAATTACAGGTTTGCTCACACATCTGTTCATTGAAGTTACAATGTTCTCAATTTCTGTTACTGATCCTCCAGAGTGGACCCCAACAAGTGTCCGCCTGCCCAGTGTCATTGGAGCCAACAGATCGAGACTGAGTTTGATTCAGAAGCAAAGGAAACTTTACATTTTGATCAGAGAATGGAGAGGTGAGAGCATGTGCTACCCCGTGGGCTGCGGGCAGGGCTGCTGTGTAGAGATCCTGTCAGAGTCAGTGGGAGGGAGGGGGCGGAGCTCTGGAGGGCCGAGTTGGCTGCAGTTCAGGCTCTATATCATGGAGTCTGCACTGCGTCCCAGGAGCTGAGCTGTCGACCCAGCCATTCTGCACTAGGAAATCTGGTCTGAAGTGCCGGTTGTGGAACCTCTGCATGCGGGACCCTAGGAGCACGTGAAATTAGACAAAGTGCAAAGGATAAAAAAGGTTAGACTTTATTTTATTGCCCAGATTCTATTTTTATCTCCCAGGGATTTTTAATGGGCTTTGCCTGGGACAAAGCCCTCTTCTGCCTTTTGTCCCGTTCCTCATTCCTGGAGGGCTGAGGGTGCAGACCCTTCCTTTGTAACTGCTGAGTGCTGAGTTAGGAGCCCTCATACCGGGGGCTAGTGTCAGAACTTCTCCACAGCAGCCTCCAGGTGACGTTGATTGTCGTCAGGTCTCCTGCCTCCCTGCTCGTCCGCCTGAGCACCAGCATTAGAAGTGTTATAGATTCTAATGACCTTTAAGGGTCCAGGAAGGAAATGTGCAGTGACGCTGTGGGGTGCAGTTTCACCCTGCCCCACATTTGTTCGGCCACCTTAGGCTGACCGTTTCTGCCAGCCTAGATGCTCTGACCAGTAGTCTGCGCTTTCTTCAGTTCGGCACCTGAATTAAAGAAAAAACAGCACCAGGTGTCAGGACCATGCCCGCTCTACTCCCAGACGGCCCAGGGTCAGTGGTGATCAAGACCATGATGACCACTGAGTCAACAGCCTTTTGAAGTAAACAGGAGTCCAGCCGGTCTTATTGGCCACCATCATCATGGTGTCTGTAGGCTTTTCTATGGTGACAGCGTGATATACGTTCCCCCACCAAGATTATTAGCTCCCTTCTGGGTGCAGTAAGTCCTACAAGCAGTAGTCTACTGTTTTGGAACACACTCTTGCTGTTTTATGGGAGAAACTCCAGGTCAAGTAATGGTCACACGAGTCATCATGGTGCCCCGTAGCCCCTGGTTATCTCTCTGGAGGTTGGAGTTGGAGGGCCTCCTCACTCGAGGGCAGTGTGCCCACGGAGCAAACCCTGCAACTTCAGGGCATGGTTGGGGGTTAGGATCACCGCGTGGGGTCCTTTTCACTTAGGAGGGAGGTGGTCTTTTGGGCTGCTGATTTCCAGGTGTTTAGATACCGCCAGTATCTTGGCCAGATGTGGTGGTGGGCCAAGCCCCTTGGTGACCGTAGTTTATCCTACCTGGATGGCATTCTTGCATTGTTCCATTTCAAGTGGTCCCAGTTTTTGCACTAACACTCCAATGGCGATTCACCTTTCACCAGGTATGTAAAGGTCAAAGGGTTTAGCTAAATTAGGGAGTTCCAGGGCAAGGGTCTGAATTGCCTGCTCTTTCCATTCTTGAAAGGCCATTTCTGGATTCTATTCAAAAGGATCATCATCTTTTCCTTTCAGTGTTTCATATAGAGTCCCAGCTAGTAGACTGTAGTTAGGGATCCAGAAGCAGCAAACCCTGGCCTCCCCAGGAACCCCTAAGCTGTCTTCTAGTTTTAGAAAGGGGTAAGGCTGTAAATTGTTCCTTCCCTTTCCTGGATGGGCTTCTCCGACCTTCTGTGAGAATGAAGCCCAGGCAGGTCACCATAGTCTGTGATATTTGAGCTTTTTCTTGGATAACTTCTATCCTTTATTGGCTTGGTAGTTCAGAGGCCTCCTTAGTAGGGCTGGCGATCAGAATGTCGTCTGCATATTGAAGGAGTGTTTCCTTTTCCAGAGGTAGAACTTTTAGGTCTTTAGCTGAGCTTTCCCCAAAGATGGTGTGGGGATTTTTGAACCCTTGGGGCAAGACGGCCCGGAAGTATTGTTTTAGTTGTATGTTGAGTCCTGCCACTCACAAGCCTAAATTTCTAGTGACTCTGGGACTAATGCAATACAAACGAAGGCATCACTGAAGGCTAATACAGAATACCAAGTCCTGGTGGTTGGTAGAATGACCAGCAGGGTGTAGGAATTAGGAACTACTGGAGGTATATCCTCGGTGGCTTCACTGACTGTCCTGACATCATTTACCATGTTTCCAGCAGCCCATGGGGCTCCCGAGGTCAGGCCAATCCCAGGATATGGAGCTCACCTGGGCAGGTACCCCACCCCCCACCCCAGACCACGGGGCTCACGTGGTCAGGCCAATCCCAGAGTATGGGTTTCCCTGGGCAGGTACCCTGCAGCCCATGGGGCTCTCGTGGTCAGGCCCCTCCCAGGATACAGAGCTACCCTTGCAGGTACCGTGGCAGGGCTGGGCACACAGGAACCGTGCACATAGCCCACATTGCAGAGCACTCCCAGCTCACCTGTCGCTCAGATCTGACACAGAGCACCTCAGAGCAGGACTTGAACTAAAAAACAGCAGCTCCGACAGGTCTGTGACCCTGGGCATCACTCTGTGCGGCCTCCCTCCACCTGGTCTTCCAGAGACTTCCACTGCACCTGGGGCACCAGGCCTCTGTCTCCACCCACCACCCAACCCTCCTCTCCCTGACCCCTGGGTTCCTCTCATTAGGAGAGGGTTTTCTTGAAGTTGTCTCCCACTCATGGGCCAGATAATATGATTAGAAAACAAGCCAGAGCTGTAGCCCCTTGTCTATCCTGACTCTCAGGAGCCCACACCTGTTCTTTGGACCTAGCCAATTCAGCCTTTTCCATTTTCTGCAACTGTGAGCCCCTGAGGGGTGACTATTGGCTGACCTGGGAAGCCTGACCGTGCCGGCCAGCCCTCCCCAGGTGTGCCTAGGTTGAGATCATTATAAACACAGCTCCAGGCAGCAAGAGCCCCTGCAGCTGTGCCTGACGCCATTTTCTCTGCCCTGTCAGCAGTCTCGGGGCTGGGCTGGTGGGAGGGAGTGAGAGGTCACGGCTTTGTGAGTGGGGCTCTGCTGGACTTTCTGCAGCAGTTGCCAAGATGCCACCTGCTAAAGAAGAGGATGTGTCACCCATAGCTGCTGCTGGAATTTCTCCCTGGGCAGAGGTGAGGAAGGAAGAAAGCAGTGGGGGCCGGGACAGGAGGGGTATCTCAGGCAGGGAAATGGAAAGCTTCCAGAAGAGCACCCAGGGCCAGGACCATCCTGGCTGGCCTGCAGGCACCAAGTCGGCTGGCATGCTGTCGCTCGCGTGGCTCCATGGCCCTTCCTCTAGGCTTTCAAGTCCTTGTACATATTCAGGTCTTTTACCTGGGAAGGGTGGGAACAGTTCAGCAGCAGCTGGCCTGGGCCTCGGCCCATGTTTACTCACAGATGCCTCGGCACGGTTCCCCAGCTTTGCAATGAGGACGCTTGTTGCGTGGGGCATGCTGGCTGAATGGGAGATGATTCCCCACCACTGACCAACTTCAGAATTGTTTACAACTGGAGCAAGTGCCCTGATACGGTTTTCCTCTGCATAACTGGTGGGTTCTGTATTTTTTTTTCTTTTTTTCGTTTTTGGTTCAAGGTAGATTTTATTCCTCTTTTTTTGTATTTACAGATATAAGCATGGAAATAATTTATTCATATAAATACATGTATGTGAAGGGAAGAATATTTTTTCTGTTTTACTTTTTTTACTTTTATTTTTTTAATTTTTAAATTAATTTTATATTTTTATACAGCAGGTTCTTATTGGTTATCTATTTTATACATATAAATGTATACATGCCAATCCCAATCCCTCAACTCCTCCCACCACCATCCCCCCAACAGCTTTCCCCCCTTGGTGCCCATACGTTTGTTGTCTACATCTGTTGCTCTATTTCTGCCTTGCAAAATGCTTCATCTGTACAATTTTTCTTGGTTCCACATATATGCATTAATATACAAGATTTGTTTTTCTCTTTCTGACTTACTTCACTCTGTATGACAGTCTCTAGATCCATCAATGTCTCTACAAATGACCCAATTTCATTCCTTTTTATGGCTTAGTAATATTCCATTTTATATATGTACCACATCTTTATGCATTCATCTGTCTGTGGGCATTTAGGTTGCTTCCATTACCTGGATATTGTAAATAGTGATGCGATGAACATTGTGGTGAATGTCTCTTTTTGATTTATGGTTTTGTCTGGATATATGTCCAGTAGTGGGATTGCTGTATCATATGGTTATTCTATTGTTAGTTTTATAAGAAACTCCATAATGTTCTTCACAGTGACTGTATCAATTTACATTCCAACAGTAGTGGAAGAGGGTTCCATATCTCCACACCCTTTCCAGCATTTGTTGTTTGTAGATTTTCTGATGATGCCCACTCTAACAGGTGTGAGGAGATACCCCATGCTTGAGTCTATTTCGTTGAGCAAGGAGTAGGTCTTCTCTATTACATATTCGGCTTATGGAACGGTATCTGTGCTAATTTCAATCTCTGATTTTATACAGCACCCCAACTCAACTTTCCCCTTAAGCAAGCATAAGTAATTTATCTAAATGTGAGACTCTGTTCGGTTTCGTAATTCAGTTCATGTGTAGCCAAGTTTACACTCCCTCTATTAGTGATATCTTATGATAATTATCTTTCTCTGTGTGACATATTTCTCTTAGAATCATCGTACTTAAATCCACTCAGTTTGCTGCTACAGGCCTGATGGCATTGATTTCATTGCTGAGTGATATTCCATTGTACATAAGTAGCACAACTTCTTTATCCATTTTTTCTTTCCGGGATATTTAATTTGTACTGGACTTGAGGTTCTTGTAAACACAGCAGCCCTAAATTTTGTGTTGGCTGTGTCTTGTTGATTTTAATTTTCCTAAGCTGTAGGGCCATAAGCGGAAGTGCCCTAGGCTCTGTAGCTTTGTTTTCTAGATGTTTCAGGATACACCATAAACATCTCCAGAGTGTCTGTTGGCAATTTACATCCGGACCATCAGCATAACAAGGCTTCCTGTTCTCCGTGGCATGTCCTGTGTTTCTGGTTTTTACACTTTTTTCAGATGCCCCTTTTGACGAATGGGAAATGAGACTTCATTGTAGTGTGGATTTCCATTGCTTCAGTGCTTGGTTGGCCAAAAAGGGCATATGACTTTTATCCTGAATATATAAAGGAAAAAATGTATACGCACTTTTTGTCCAAGTGCATCACTGTCAAACATATGCCGCTTTTCATATGCTTTAAATGCAATTCCAATCTACCTCCTGAAATCTGATTCCTGCAATTCTGCCTCGTTTTCAAGTCCTCTTTGCAGCCTTACTTCAATATATTTTTGCCAATCGCTGTCATTTATAACTCTGCAGGTTTGTGAATAAGAGTGCCCCTGATTTCCTTTCTTAACTCGCTTCCTTATAAGCTCGCCAAAAACCTGCAGGTTTGCTTCAGGCCGTAATCTGTTTCTGGAACCGCACGCTGAGCCTTTGGTTAATTCCTCTTCCTGGTGGGAAATTAGAGTTAAATGTGCCCGTCCAGACACCTACCTCACTCCCAGCCCCTTGGTGATGTGTGTCCTCTGGTTTGAGGCCACATGTGCTGCGTTCGTCATCTTTTGATGCTGTGGCCCCACTGGTGTGAGAACACTCCTGCCTGGTCCCCAACCCCTTGGTGATGTGTCCCTCTGGTGAGTCTTATCTTGGTTGGGATCCTCACCCTTCTGTGAGGTGGGCCCTCTGCTCTGAGGTCACTCCTGCTTAGCTGGCACACACCGCCTGGGTGACGTCGGCCCTTTGGTGGCAGTTGGAACCTGCTGGGAGCCTCCTCCCCTCAGTCATGAGGGCCCACCGGCGTCAGGCCATAACTGCTGGGTACCCACATTTTACGATACGTGCTAAGTGGTGCGAGGACACTCCTGCCAAGTTCCCATCCCCATGGGGATGTGGGCCTTCTGCTCTGAGGTCCCAATGTCTGGGTTGCTCACGGTTTCATGATGTGGGCCCTCTGCTGTGAGTTCACTGCGGCCTGGATCACATAGACCTGGTGTCTGGGCCGCCTGCTGGGTCGTTCCAACTGCTGGATTCCTCTCATTTTTTATTCTATGGGCTCTGTGTTGTGAGGCTACTCCTGCCTGCCTCACTCCAAGCACCTTGGAGATGTGGGTCCTCTGATTTAGGCCACATGCTCCGGGTTCCTCACCTTTCTATGATTTGGCCACACTGGTGTGAGTACTCTCCTGCCTGGTTCCGATCCCCTTGGTGATGTGGGCCCTCTGGTGAGAGTCTGCTATTGGCTGGGTTCCTCACCCTTCTGTGACATAGGCCCTCTGCTCTGAGGTCACTCCTGCCTGGCTGGTGCACGGCACGATGGCAGTTGGCAGTTGCTTCCTGCTGGGAGTCTCGTCCCCTCGGTAATGAGGGCCCTCTGGCGTCAGGCCCTAACTCCTGTGCTCCCCAAATTTTCTGACGTGTGCCCTGTGGTTTGAGTACACTCCTGCCAGGTTCCCAACTTCAGGGGAATGTGAGCCTTCTGCACTGTGGTCCCAACGGCTGGGTTGCTCACAGTTTCATGATGTGGGCCCTCTGCTTTGAGTTTACTCCAGCATGGATCTAATAGACTCGGTGCTCTGGGCCACCTGCTGGGAGGTTCCAACTGCTGGATTCCACACCTTTTTAATTCTTTGCACTCTCTGTTGTGAGGCTCCTCCTGCCTGCCTCACACCTAGCCCCTTGGTGATGTTTGTTCTCTGGTTCGAGGCCACGTGTGCTGGGCCCCTCACCTTTCGATGATGTTGGCCCACTGGTGTGAGAACACTCCTGAGTGCTCCCCAACCCCTTGGTAATGTGGGCCCTCTGGTGAGTCTTATCTTGGCTGGGAACCTCACACTTCTTTGAGGTGGGCCCTCTGCTCTGAGGTCACTCCTGCTTGGCTGGCACACACCGCCTTGTTGATGTCGGCCCTTTGGTGGCAGTTGGAACCTGCTGGGAGCCTCCTCTCCTCGGTCATGAGGGCCCTCTGGTGTCAGGCCATATCTGCTGGGTACCGATATTTTCTTATACGTGTAAGTGGTGCGAGGGCACTCCTGCCAATTTCCCATCCCCATGCGGTTGTGGGCCTTCTCTTCTGTGGTCCCAACGTCTCGGTTGCTCTCATTTTCATGATGTGGGACCTCTGCTATGATTTCACTCCGGCCTGTATCCCATAGCGTCAGTGCTCTGGGCCGCCTGCTTTGAGGTTCCAACTTCCTGCTTCCTCACCTTTTTTATTCTATGGGCCCTCTGTTGTGACTGTCCTCCTGCATGCCTCACTCCCAGCCCCTTTGTGATGTGTCCCCTTGTTTGGGGCCATATGTGCTGGACTCCTCACCTTTCACTGATGTCGCCCTACTGGTGTGAGGACACTCCTGCCTGGTTCCCAACCACATGGTAATGTGGGCCTTCAGCTCAGTGGTCCCAATGCCTGGGTTGCTCACATTTTCATGATGAGGGCCCTCTGTTGTGAGTTCACAGCGGCCGAGATCCCACAGCCTCGCTGTTCCTTGCCGCCTGCTGAGAGGTTCCAACTGCAGGATTCCTCACCGTTTTTATTCTGTGGGCCCTCAGTTTTGAGGCTCCTCCTGCCTGCCTCACTCCCAGCCCCTTGGTGATGTGTGTCCTCATGTTTGAGACCACGTGTGCTGGATCCCTCTCCTTTCGATAAGGTGGCCCCACTGGTGTGAGAACACTCCTGCCTGGTCCCCAACCCCTTGGTGATGTGGGCCCTCTGGTGAGAGTCTGATCCTGGCTGGATTCCTCACACTTACGGGAGATGGGTCCTCTGCTTTGAGGTCACTACTGCCTGGCTGGCACACTTCACCTTGGCCACATGTGCCATCTGGTTGCAGTTGGAGCGTGCTGGGTGCCTCCTCCCCTTGGTGATGAGGGCACTCTGACATCAGTCCCCAAAGGCTGGGCTCCCCATATTTTCTGATGTGCGCCCACTGGTGTGATGACACTCCTGCCAGGTTCCCATCCACATAGGGATGTGGAACTTCTGCTCTGAGGTACCAATGGCTGGGTTGCTCACAGTGTCAGGATATGGGCCCTGTGGTGTGAGTTCACTCAGGCCTGGATCCCATAGCCTCGCTGTTCCTGGGCGCCTGCTGGGAGGTTCCATTTGCCGGATTCCTCAAGTTTTTTGTTCTATGCGCCCTCTGCTTTGAGGTTCCTCCTGCCTGCCTCAGTCCCAGTCTTTTTTTGATGTGTGTCCTCTGGTTTAAGGCCACGTGAGCTGGGTTCCTCAACTTTCGCTGATGTGGCCCACTGGTGTGAGGACACTCCTGCCTGGTTCCCATCCACTTGGTGATGTGGGCCCACTGTTGAGAGTCTGATCCTAGTTGGGTTCCTCATACTTGTGTGAGGTGGGCTCTCTGCTCTGAGGTCATTCCTGTCAGCTGGCACAATCCCGCCTTGGCAACGTCGGCATTCTGGTAGCAGTTGGAGCCTGCTGGGACCCTCCTCCCCTCGGTGATGAGGGCCCTCTTGCGTCAGGCACTAACTGCCGGGCTCCCCACATTTTTTGATATGCGCACACTGGTGCAATGTGACTCCTGCCAGGTTCCCATCCCCATGGGGTTGTGGGCCTTCTCTTCTGTGGTCCCAAAGTCTGGGTTGCTCACAGTTTCAGGATGTGGGTCCTCTGCTGTGAGTTTACTGCCCCCTGTATCCCATAGCGTCGGTGCTCTGGGCTGCCTGCTTGGAGGTTCCAACTTCTGGTTTCCTCACCATTTTTATTCTATGTGCCCTCTGTTGTGAGCCTCCTCCTGCATGCCTCACTCCCAGCCCCTTCGTGATGTGTGTCCCCTTGTTTGAGGACGCATGTGCTGGGTTCCTCACCTTTCGCTGATGTTGCCCCTCTGCTGTGAGGACATTCCTTCCTGGTTCCCATCCCCTTGGTGATGTAGGCCCTGTGGTGAGAGTCTGATGCTGATTGTGTCCCTCACACTTCTGTGAGGTGGGCCCTCTGCTCTGAGGTCACTCCTGCCTGTCTTGAACCCACCTCCTTGGCGACGTCGGCAGTCTGGTGGCAGTTGGAGCCTGCTGAGAGCCTCCTTCCCACAGTGATGAGGGCCCTCTTGCGTCAGGCCGTAACTCCTGGGCGCCCAAATTTTCTGATGTGCACCCTGTGGTGCGAGGACACTCCTGCCAGGTTCCCAACCACATGGTATTATGGGCCTTCAGCTCTGAGGTCCCAACGCCTGTGGTGCTCACAGTTTCATGATGAGGGCTCTCTGTTGTGAGTTCACTCAGGCCTGGATCCCTTAGCCTCACTGCTCCTGACCGCCTGCTGCGAGGTTCCTACTGCTGGATTCCTCACCTTTTTTATTCTATAGGCCCTCTGTTGTGAGTCTCCTCCTGCATGCCTCACTCCCAGCCCCTTCGTGATGTGTGTCCCCTTGTTTGAGCCCACATGTGCTGGATTCCTAACATTTCGCTGATGTCACCCCACTGGTGTGAGGACACTCCTGCCTGGTTCCCATCCCCTTGGTGATGTGGGTCCTCTGGTGAGAGTCTGATGCTTGTTCTCTTCCTCACACTTCTGTGAGGTGGGCCCTCTGCTATGAGGTAATTCCTGCCTGGCAGGCAAAAGTCCCCTTGGCGACGTTGGCCCTGTGGTAGCAGTTGGAGTCTGCTGGGAGCCTCCTCCCAACGGTGATGAGGGCCCTATGGCGTCAGGCCCTAACTCCTGGGCTCCCCACATTTTCTGATGTGCGCCCACTCTTGCGAGGACACTCCTGCCAGGTTCCCGTCCCCATGGGGATGTGTTACTTCTGCTCTGAGGTCCCAACAGCTGGGGTTCTCACAGTTTCATGATGTGGGCATTCTGCTGTGAGTTCACTCCGGCATGGATCTCATAGACTCAGTGCCCTGGGCTGCCTGCTGGGAGGTTCCAACTGCTGGATTCCACACCTGTTTTATTCTTTGGGCTCTCTGTTGTGAGGCTCCTCCTGCCTGGCTCACACCTAGGCCCTTGGTAATGTTTGTTCTCTGGTTTGAGGCCATGTGTGCTGGGTCCCTCACCTTTCAATGATGTGAGCCCACTGGTGTGAGAACACTCCTGCCTTGTCCCCAGCCCCTTGGAGATGTGGGCCCTCTGGTGAGTCTTATCTTGGTTGGGCTCCTCACCCTTCTGTGAGGTGGGCCCTCTGCTCTGAGGTCACTCCTGCCTGGCCGGCACACACCGCCTTGGTTACGTCGGCCCTTTGGTGGCAGTTGGAATCTGCTGGGAGCCACCTCCCCTCGGTCATGAGGGCCCTCTGGTGTCAGGCCATAATTGTTCGGTACCCACATTTTCTGATAGGTGCTAAGTGGTGCGAGGACACTCCTGCCAAGTTCCCATCCCCATGGGTTTGTGGGCCTTCTGCTCTGAGGTCCCAATGGCTGGTTTGCTCACAGTTTCATGATGAGGGCCCTCTGTTGTGAGTTCACAGCGGCCGAGATCCCGCAGCCTCGCTGCTCCTTGCCGCCTGCTGGGAGGTTCCAACTGCAGGATTCCTCACCTTTTTAATTCTATGGGCCCTCAGTTTTGAGTCTCCGCCTGCCTGCCTCACTCCCAGCCCCTTCGTGATGTGTGTCCCCTTCTTTTAGACCACATATGCTGGGTTCCTCACCTTTCGCTGATGTGGCCCCCCTGGTGTGGGAACACTCCTTCCTGGTTCCCATCCCCTTGGTGATGTGGGCCCTCCGGTGAGAGTCTGATCCTGATTGTGTCCCTCACACTTCTGTGAGGTGGGCCCTCTGCTCTGAGGTCACTCCTGCCTGGCTTGCACACATGTCCTTTGCGACGTCGGCACTCTGGTGGCAGTTGGAGCCTGCTGAGAGCCTCCTTCCCTCGGTGTTGAGGGCCTTCTGGCGTCAGGCCCTAACTGCTGGGTACCCACATTTTCTGATACGTGCTAAGTTGTGCGATGGCACTCCGGACAGGTTCCCATTCCTGAGGGAATGTGGGCCTAGTGCTCTGAGGTCCCAACGTCTCGGTTGCTCACAGTTTCATGATGTGGCCCTCTGCTTTGAGTTCACTGTGGCCCGGATCCCATAGACTCGATGCTCTGCGCTGCCTGCTGGCAGGTTCCTACTACTGGTTTCCTCACCTTTTTTATTCTATGGGCCCTGTGTTGTGTGGCTACTCCTGCCTGTCTCACTCCGAGGCCCTTGGACATGTGGGTCCTCTGGTTTAGGCCACATGTGCTGGGTTCCTCACCTTTCTATGAGGTGACCACACTGGTGTGAGGACACTCCTGCCTGGTTCCGATCCCCTTGGTGATGTGAACACTCTAGTGAGAGTCTTAACCTGTCTGGGTTCCTCACCCTTATGTGAGGTAAGCCCTCTGCTGTGAGGTCACTCCTGCCTGGCTGGCAAACGTTACCTTGGCGACGTGTGCCCTCAGTTGGGAGTTGGTGCCAGCTTGGAATCTCCTCCCCTCGGTACTGAGTGCCCTCTTGCGTCAGGCCCTAACTCTGGGCTCCCAAATATTCTGGTGTGCGCCCTGTGGTGCGAGGACACTCCTGCCAGGTTCCCAACTACATGGTAATGTGGGCCTTCAGCTCTAAGGTCCCAAAGGCTCTGTTGCTCACAGTTTCATGATGTGGCCCACTGCTTTGAGTTCACTGTGGCCCGGATGCCATAGACTCGATGCTCTGGGCTGCCTGCTGGGAGGTTCCAACTGCTGGATTCCTCTCATTTTTTATTTTATGGGCCCTGTGTTGTGAGGCTACTCCTGCCTGCCTCACTCCGAGTCCCTTGGAGATGTGGGGTCCTCTGATTTAGGCCACGTGTTCCGGGTTCCTCACCTTTCTATGATTTGTCCACACTGGTGTGAGGACACTCCTTCCTGGTTCCGATCCCCTTGGTGATGTGGGCCCTCTGGTGAGAGTCTGATCCTGGCTGGGTTCCTCACCCTTCTGTGAGGTGGACCCTCTGTGTGAGGTAATTCCTGCCTGGCTTGCTCCCATTGCCTTGGTGACGTCGGCCCTCTGGTGGCATTTGGAGCCTGCTGGGAACCTCCTCTCCTAGGTGATGATGGCCCTCTGGCGTCAGACTCTAACTGCTTGGCTCCCCACGTTTTCTTTTTTTTTTTTTTTTAAACATCTTTATTGGGGTATAATTGCTTTACAATGGTGTGTTAGTTTCTGCTTTACAACAAAGTGAGTCAGCTATACATATACATATGTTCCCATATGTCTTCCCTCTTGCGTCTCCCTCCCTCCCACTCTCCCCATCCCACCCTTCCAGGCTGTCACAAAGCACCGAGCTAATAACCCTGTGCCTTGCGGCTGCTTCCCCCCAGCTATCTACCTTACTACGTTTGTTAGTGTGTATATGTCCATGACTCTCTCTCGCCCTGTGAAAACTCACCCTTCCCCCTCCCCATATCCTTAAGTCCGTTCTCCAGTAGGTCTGCGTCTTTATTCCTATCTTACCCCTAGGTTCTTCATAACATTTTTTTCCCTTAAATTCCATATATATGTGTTAGCATACGGTATTTGTCTTTTTCTTTCTGACTTACTTCACTCTGTATGACAGATTCTAGGTCTATCCATCTCATTACAAATAGCTCAATTTCATTTCTTTTTAAGGCTGAGTAATATTCCATTGTGTATATGTGCCACATCTTCTTTATCCATTCATCCGATGATGGGCGCTTAGGTTGTTTCCATGTCCTGGCTATTGTAAATAGAGCTGCAATGAACATTTTGGTACATGACTCTCTTTGAATTTTGGTTTTCTCAGGGTATATGCCAAGTAGTGGGATTGCTGGGTCATATGGTAATTCTATTTGTAGTTTTTTAAGGAACCTCCATTCTGTTCTCCACAGTGGCTGAACCAATTCACATTCCCACCAGCAGTGCAAGAGTGTCCCCTTTTCTCCACACCCTCTCCAGCATTTATTGTTTCTTGATTTTTTGATGATGGCCATTCTGACTGGTGTGAGATGATATCTCATTGTGGTTTTGATTTGCATTTCTCTAATGATTAATGATGTTGAGCATTCTTTCATGTGTTTGTTGGCATTCTGTATATCTTCTTTGGAGAAATGTCTATTTAGGTCTTCTGCCCATTTTTGGATGGGGTTGTTTGTTTTTTTGTTATTGAGCTGCATGAGCTGCTTGTAAATTTTGGAGATTAATCCTTTGTCAGTTGCTTCATTGGCAAATGTTTTCTCCCATTCTGAGGGTTGTCTTTTGGTCTTGGTTATGGTTTCCTTTGCTGTGCAAAAGCTTTGAAGTTTCATTAGGTCCCATTTGTTTATTTTTGTTTTTATTCCCATTACTCTAGGAGGGGGGTCAGAAAGGATCTTGCTGTGATTTATGTCATAGAGTGTTCTTCCTATGTTTTCTTCTAAGAGTTTGATAGTTTCTGGCCTTACATTTAGGTCTTTAATCCATTTTGAGCTTATTTTTGTGTATGGTGTTAGGGAGTGATCTAATCTCATACTTTTACATGTACCTGTCCAGTTTTCCCAGCACCATTTATTGAAGAGGCTGTCCTTTCTCCACTGTACATTCCTGCCTCCTTTATCAAAGATAAGGTGTCCATATGTGCGTGGGTTTATCTCTGGGCTTTCTATCCTGTTCCACTGATCTATCTTTCTGTTTTTGTGCCAGTACCATACTGTCTTGATTACTGTTGCTTTGTAATATAGTCTGAAGTCAGGGAGCCTTATTCCTCCAGCTCCTTTTTTCGTTCTAAAGATGGCTTTGGCTATTCGGGGTCTTTTGTGTTTCCATACAAATTGCGAAATTTTTTGTTCTAGTTCTGTGAAAAATGCCAGTGGTAGTTTGATAGGGATTGCATTGAATCTGTAGATTGCTTTGGGTAGTAGAGTCATTTTCACAATGTTGATTCTTCCCATCCAAGAACATGGTATATCTCTCCATCTATTTGTATCATCTTTAATTTCTTTCATCAGTGTCTTATAATTTTCTGCATACAGGTCTTTCGTATCCTTAGGTAGGTTTATTCCTAGATATTTTATTCTTTTTATTGCAATGGTAAATGGGAGTGTTTTCTTGATTTCACTTTCAGATTTTTCATCATTAGTATATAGGAATGCCAGAGATTTCTGTGCATTAATTTTGTATCCTGCTACTTTACCAAATTCATTGATTAGCTCTAGTAGTTTTCTGGTAGCATCTTTAGGATTCTCTATGTATAGTATCATGTCATCTGCAAACAGTGACAGCTTTACTTCTTCTTTTCCGATTTGGATTCCTTTTATTTCCTTTTCTTCTCTGATTGCTGTGGCTAAAACTTCCAAAACTATGTTGAATAAGAGTGGTGAGAGTGGGCAACCTTGCCTTGTTCCTGATCTTAGTGGAAATGCCTTCAGTTTTTCACCATTGAGGATGATGTTTGCTGTGGGCTTGTCATATATGGCTTTTATTATGTTGAGGAAAGTTCCCTCTATGCCTACTTTCTGGAGGGTTTTTATCATAAATGGGTGTTGAATTTTGTCGAAAGCTTTCTCTGCATCTATTGAGATGATCATATGGTTTTTCTCCTTCAATTTGTTAATATGGTTTATCACATTGATAGATTTGCGTATATTGAAGAATCCTTGCATTCCTGGAATAAACCCCACTTGATCATGGTGTATGATCCTTTTAATGTGCTGTTGGATTCTGTTTGCTAGTATTTTGTTGAGGATTTTTGCATCTATGTTCATCAGTGATATTGGCCTGTAGTTTTCTTTCTTTGTGACATCCTTGTCTGGTTTTGGTATCAAGGTGATGGTGGCTTCGTAGAAGGAATTTGGGAGTGTTCCTCCCTCTGCTATATTTTGGAAGAGTTTGAGAAGGATAGGTGTTAGCTCTTCTCTAAACGTTTGATAGAATTCACCTGTGAAGCCATCTGGTCCTGGGCTTTTGTTTGTTGGAAGGTTTTTAATCACAGTTTCAATTTCAGTGCTTGTGATTGGTCTGTTCATATTTTCTATTTCTTCCTGATTCAGTCTTGGCAGGTTGTGCATTTCTAAGAATTTGTCCATTTCTTCCAGATTGTCCATTTTATTGGCATAGAGTTGCTTGTAGTAATCTCTCATGATTTTTTTTATTTCTGCAGTGTCAGTTGTTACTTCTCCTTTTTCATTTCTAATTCTATTGATTTGAGTCTTCTCCCTTTTTTTCTTGATGAGTCTGGCTAGTGGTTTATCTATTTTGTTTATCTTCTCAAAGAACCAGCTTTTAGTTTTATTGATCTTTGCTATTGTTTCCTTCATTTCTTTTTCATTTATTTCTGATCTGATTTTTATGATTTCTTTCCTTCTGCTAGCTTTGGGGTTTTTTTGTTCTTCTTTCTCTAATTGCTTGAGGTGCAAGGTTAGGTTGTTTATTCGAGGTGTTTCCTGCTTCTTAAGGTGGGCTTGTATTGCTATAAACTTCCCCCTTAGAACTGCTTTTGCTGCATCCCATAGGTTTTGGGTCGTTGTGTCTCCATTGTCATTTGTTTCTAGGTATTTTTTTATTTCCTCTTTGATTTCTTCAGTGATCACTTCATTATTAAGTAGTGTATTGTTTAGCCTCCATATGTTTGTATTTTTTACAGATCTTTTCCTGTAATTGATATCTAGTCTCATGGCGTTGTGGTCGGAAAAGATACTTGATACAATTTCAGTTTTCTTAAATTTACCAAGGCTTGATTTGTGACCCAAGATATGATCTATCCTGGAGAATGTTCCATGAGCACTTGAGAAAAATGTGTATTCTGTTGTTTTTGGATGGAGTGTCCTATAAATATCAATTAAGTCCATCTTGTTTAATGTATCATTTAAAGCTTGTGTTTCCTTATTTATTTTCATTTTGGATGATCTGTCCATGGGTGAAAGTGGGGTGTTAAAGTCCCCTACTATGAATGTGTTACTGTTGATCTCCCCTTTTATGGTTGTTAGTATTTGCCTTATGTATTGAGGTGCTCCTATGTTGGGTGCATAAATATTTACAATTGTTATATCTTCTTCTTGGATCGATCCCTTGATCATTATGTAGTGTCCTTCTTTGTCCCTTTTAATAGTCCTTATTTTAAAGTCTATTTTGTCTGATATGAGAATTGCTACTCCAGCTTTCTTTTGGTTTCCATTTGCATGGAATATCTTTTTCCATCCCCTTACTTTCAGTCTGTATGTGTCTCTAGTTCTGAAGTGGGTCTCTTGTAGACAGCATATATAAGGGTCTTGTTTTTGTATCCATTCAGCCAATCTGTCTCTTTTGGTGGGAGCATTTAGTCCATTTACATTTAAGGTAATTATTGATATGTATGTTCCTATTTCCATTTTATATATTGCTTTGGGTTCGCTACTATAGGTCATTTCCTTCTTTTGTGTTTCCTGCCTAGAGAATTTCCTTTAGCATTTGTTGTAAAGCTGGTTTGGTGGTGCTGAACTCTCTCAGCTTTTGCTTGTCTGTAAAGGTTTTAATTTCTCCATCAAATGTGAATGAGATCCTTGCTGGGTAGAGTAGTCTTGGTTTCAGGCTATTCTCCTTCATCACTTTCAGTATGTCCTGCCACTCCCTTCTGGCTTGTAGGGTTTCTGCTGAGAGATCAGCTGTTAACCTTATGGGGATTCCCTTGTGTGTTATTTGTTGTTTTTCCCTTGCTGCTTTTAATATGCTTTCTTTGTATTTAATTTTTGACAGTTTGATTAATATGTGTCTTGGCGTGTTTCTCCTTGTATTTATCCTGTATGGGACCCTCTGTGCTTCCTGGACTTGATTAACTATTTCCTTTCCCATATTAGGGAAGTTTTCAACTATAATCTCTTCAAATATTTTCTCAGTCCCTTTCTTTCTTTCTTCTTCTTCTGGAACCCCTATAATTCAAATGTTGGTGCGTTTCATGTTGTCCCAGACGTCTCTGAGACTGTCCTCAGTTCTTTTCATTCTTTTTTCTTTATTCTGCTCTGCAGTAGTTATTTCCACTACTTTATCTTCCAGGTCACTTATCCGTTCTTCTGCCTCAGTTATTCTGCTATTGATCCTATCTAGAGTGATTTTAATTTCATTTATTGCATTGTTCATCGTTGCTTGTTTCATCTTTAGTTCTTGTAGGTCCTTGTTAACTGTTTCTTGCATTTTGTCCATTCTACTTCCAAGATTTCGGATCATCCTTACTATCATTATTCTGAATTCTTTTTCAGGTAGATTGCCTATTTCCTCTTCATTTGTTAGGTCTGGTGGGTTTTTATCTTGCTCCTTCATCTGCTGTGTGTTTTTCTGTCTTCTCATTTTGCTTATCTTACTGTGTTTGGGGTCTCCTTTTTGCAGGCTGCAGGTTCGTAGTTCCCGTTGTTTTTGATGTCTGTCTCCAGTGGCTAAGGTTGTTTCAGTGGTTTGTGTAGGCTTCCTGGTGGAGGGGACTAGTGCCTGTGTTGTGCTGGATGAGGCTGGATCTTGTCTCTCTAGTGGGCAGGTTCACGTCTGGTGGTGTGTTTTGGGGTGTCTGTGGCCTTATTATGATTTTAGGCAGCCTCTCTGCTAATGGGTTGGGTTGTGTTCCTGTTTTGCTAGTTGTTTGGCATAGGTTGTCCAGCACTGTGGCTTGCTGGTCGTTGAGTGAAGCTGGGTGCTGGTGTTAAGATGGAGGTCTCTGGGATATTTCCACCGTTTAATATTATGTGGAGCTGGGAGGTCTCTTGTTGACCAGTGTGCTGAAGTTGGCTCTCCTACCTCAGAGGCAGAGCCCTGACTCCTGGCTGGAGCACCAAGAGCCTTTCATCCACACAGCTCAGAATAAAAGGGAGAAAAAGTAGGGAGAATTAGTAGAAGTATGAGTAAAGAAAGAGGGAAAGGAGGAAAGGAAGGAAGGAAGAAAGAAGCAAAGAAGGAAAGAAAGGAGGGAGGGAGGGAGGAAGGAAGGAAGGAGGGAAAGAAGGAAAAAAAGACAGAAAGAAAGATGATACAGTAAAAATAAAATAAAGTATAATATAGTTATTGAAATAAAAAATATTTAGAAAAAAAAAAAGGGACGGATAGAACCTTAGGACAAATGTTGGAAGCAAAGCTATACAGAGAAAATCTTACACAGAAGCATACACATACACCTTCACAAAAAGAGGTAAAGGGGGAAAAATCATAAATCCTGCTCCCTGAGACCACCTCCTCAATTTGGGGTGATTCGTTGTCTAAAGGAGGGAGGGAAGGAAGGAAAGAAAGAAAGAACGAAGGTAAAGTATAATAAAGTTATTACAATTAAACTTAATTATTAAGAAAAAGAATTTAAAAAAAAAAAGTCATGGACGGATAGAGCCCTAGGACAAATGGTGGAAGCTAGAGTATACAGACTAGATGTCACACAGAAGCATACACGTACACATTCACAAAAAGAGGAAAAGGGAAAAAAATCATAGATCTCGCTCCTAAATTCCACCTCTTCAATTTGGGATCATTCCTTGTCTATTCAGGTATTCCACAGATGCAGGGTATATCAAGTTGATTGTGGAGCTTTAATCCGCTGCTTCTGTGGCTGCTGGGAGAGATTTCCCTTTCTCTTCTTTGTTCTCACAGCTCACAGGAGCTCAGCTTTGGATTTGGCCCTGCCTCTGCGTGTAGGTCGCTGGAGGGCGTCTGTTTTTTCGCTCAGACAGGACGGGGTTAAAGGAGCCGCTGATTCGGGGCCTCCGGCTCACTCAGGCCGGGGGTTGGGGGATGGGGGAAGGAGGGGCACTGCGTGCGGGGCCGGCCTGCGGCGGCAGAGGCAGCGTGACGTTGCGGCAGAGGCCGGCGTGACGTTGCACCAGCCTGAGGCCCGCCGTGCGCTGTCCTGGGGAAGTTGTCCCTGGATCCCGGGAACCTGGCAGTGGCGGGCTGCACAGGCTCCGCGGAAGAGGGGTGTGGAGAGTGACCTGTGCTCGCACACAGGCCCCTTGGTGGCGGCAGCAGCAGCCTTAGCGTCTCCCGCCCGTCTCTGGGGTCCGCGGTTTTAGCCGCGGCTCGCGCCCGTCTCTGGGGTTTGCGCTTTCAGCCGCGGCTCGCGCCCGTCTCGGGGGCTCGCGCCCTCAGCCGCGGCTCGCGCCCGTCTCTGGGGTTCGCGCTTTTAGCCGCGGCTCGCGCCCATCTCTGGAGTTCCTTTAAGCAGCGCTCTTAAACCCCTCTCCTCGCGCACCAGGAAACAAAGAGGGAAGAAAAAGTCTCTTGCCTCTTCGGCAGGTGCAGGCTTTTCCCGGAACTCCCTCCCGGCTAGTCGTGGTGCACTAACCCCTTCAGGCTATGTTCAAGCCGCCAACCCCAGTCCTCTCCCTGGGCTCCGTCCAAAACCAAAACCCGAGCCTCAGCTCGCAGCCCCGCCCGCCCCGGTGGGTGAGCAGCAAGCCTCTCGGGTTGGTGAGTGCTGGTCGGCACCGATCGTCTGTGCAGGAATCTCCCCACTTTGCCCTCCGCACCCGTCGCTGTGCACTACTCCGCGGTCCCGAAACTCCCCCCTCTGCCTCCCGCAGTCTCCGCCCGCGGAGGGGCTTCCTAGTGTGTGGAAACTTTTCCTCCTTCACAGCTCCCTCCCACTGGTGCAGGTGCCGGCCTTATTCTTTTGTCTCTGTGTTTTCTTTTGCCCTACCCAGTTACGTGGGGAGTTTCTTGCCTTTTGGGAGGTCTGAGGTCTTCTGCCAGCCTTCAGTAGGAGTTCTGTAGGAGTTGTTCCACGTGTGGATGTATTTCTGGTGTATCCGAGGGGAGGAAGGCGATCTCTGCGTCTTACTCTTCCGCCATCTTCAAGGTCCCATCCCCACGTTTTCTGATGTGAGCCCAGTGATGCCAAGACACTCCTGTAAGGCTCCCATCCCCATGGGGATGTGTGCCTTCTGTTCTCTTGTCCCAACGCCTGGGTTGCTCACAGTTTCATGATGTTGGCTCCCTGGTTTTAATTCACACAGGCCTAGATCCCATAGCCTCTGTGCTCTGGGCCACCTGCTGGGAGGTTCCAAATGCAGGATTCCTCACCATTTTTATTCTTCGGTCCCTGTGTTGTGAGGCTCCTCCTGCCTGCCTCACTGCGAGCCCCTTGTTGATGTAGGTCCTCTGGTATGAGGCCACATGTGCCGGTTGCCTCACCTTTTATTGATGTCGCCCCACTGGTGTGAGGACACTCCAGCCTGGTTCCCATCCACTTGGTGATGTGGGCCCACTGGTGAGGGTCTGATCCTAGTTGGGCTCCTCATACATCTGTGAGGTGGGCCCTCTGCTCTGAGGTCACTGCTGTCTGCTGGCACACACCGCCTTGGCATCTTCGGCCCTCTGGTAGCAGTTGGAGCCTGCTGGGACCCTCCTCCCCTCGGTGATGAGGGCCCTCTTGCGTCAGGCCCTAACTGCCGGGCTCCCCAAATTTTTTGATGTGCGCCCACAGGTGCAATGAGACTCCTGCCAGGTTCCCATCTCCATGGGGTTGTGGGCCTTCTCTTCTGTTGGTTGTGGGCCTTCTCTTCTGTTCTGGGTTGCTCAGAGTTTCAGGATGTGGGCCCTCTGCTGTGAGTTCACTGAACCCTGTATCCCATAGCGTCGGTGCTCTGGGCCGCCTGCTTGGAGGTTGCAACTTCTTGTTTCCTCACCTTTTTTATTCTATGGGCCCTCTATTGTGAGTCTCCTCCTGCATGCCTCACTCCCAGCCCCTTCGAGATGTGTGTCCCCTTGTTTGGGGCCATATGTGCTGGGTTCCTCACCTTTCGCTGATGTGGACCCCTGGTGTAAGACACTCCTTCCTGGTTCCCATTCCCTTGGTGATGTGGGCCCTCTGGTGAGAGTCTGATCCTGTTTGGGTCCCTCACACTTCTGTGAGGTGGGCTCTCTGCTCTGAGATCACTCCTGCCTGGCTTGAACACACCTCCTTTGCGACGTCGGCACTCTGGTGGCAGTTGGAGCCTGCTGAGAGCCTCCTTCCCACAGTGATGAGGGCCCTCTTGCGTCAGGCCGTAACTCCTGGGCTCCCAAATTTTCTGATGTGCGCCCTCTGGTGCGAGGACACTCCTGCCAGGTTCCCAACCACATGGTAATGTGGGCCTTCAGCTCTGAGGTCCCAACGGCTGTGTTGCTCACAGTTTCATGATGAGGGCTCTCTGTTGTGAGTTCACTCAGGCCTGGATCCCTTAGCCTCGCTGCTCCTGCCCGCATGATGGGAGGTCCCAACTGCTGGATTCCTCACCTTTTTTATTCTGTAAGCTCTCTGTTGTGAGTCTCCTCCTGCATGCCTCACTCCCAGCCCCTTCGTGATGTGTGTCCCCTTGTTTGAGCCCACATGTGCTGGATTCCTAACATTTCGCTGATGTCGCCCCACTGGTGTGAGGACACTCCTGCCTGGTTCCCATCCCCTTGGTGATGTGGGTCCTCTGGTGAGAGTCTGATGCTTGTTCTCTTCCTCACACTTCTGTGAGGTGGGCCCTCTGCTATGAGGTAATTCCTGCCTGCCAGGCAAAAGTCCCCTTGGCGACGTTGGCCCTGTGGTAGCAGTTGGAGTCTGCTGGGAGCCTCCTCCCAACGGTGATGAGGGCCCTATGGCGTCAGGCCCTAACTCCTGGGCTCCCCACATTTTCTGATGTGCGCCCACTGTTGCGAGGACACTCCTGCCAGGTTCCCGTCCCCATGGGGATGTGTTACTTCTGCTCTGAGGTCCCAACAGCTGGGGTTCTCACAGTTTCATGATGTGGGCATTCTGCTGTGAGTTCACTCCGGCATGGATCTCATAGACTCGGTGCCCTGGGCTGCCTGCTGGGAGGTTCCAACTGCTGGATTCCACACCTGTTTTATTCTTTGGGCTCTCTGTTGTGAGGCTCCTCCTGCCTGGCTCACACCTAGGCCCTTGGTAATGTTTGTTCTCTGGTTTGAGGCCATGTGTGCTGGGTCCCTCACCTTTCAATGAAGTGAGCCCACTGGTGTGAGAACACTCCTGCCTTGTCCCCAGCCCCTTGGAGATGTGGGCCCTCTGGTGAGTCTTATCTTGGTTGGGCTCCTCACCCTTCTGTGAGGTGGGCCCTCTGCTCTGAGGTCACTCCTTCCTGGCTGGCACACACCGCCTTGGTTACGTCGAGCCTTTGGTGGCAGTTGGAATCTGCTGGGAGCCTCCTCCCCTCGGTCATGAGGGCCCTCTGGCGTCAGGCCATAATTGTTCGGTACCCACATTTTCTGATACGTGCTAAGTGGTGCGAGGACACTCCTGCCAAGTTCCCATCCCCATGGGTTTGTGGGCCTTCTGCTCTGAGGTCCCAATGGCTGGTTTGCTCACAGTTTCATGATGAGGGCCCTCTGTTGTGAGTTCACAGCGGCCGAGATCCCGCAGCCTCGCTGCTCCTTGCCGCCTGCTGGGAGGTTCCAACTGCAGGATTCCTCACCTTTTTAATTCTATGGGCCCTCAGTTTTGAGTCTCAGCCTGCCTGCCTCACTCCCAGCCCCTTCGTGATGTGTGTCCCCTTCTTTTAGACCACATATGCTGGGTTCCTCACCTTTCGCTGATGTGGCCCCCCTGGTGTGGGAACACTCCTTCCTGGTTCCCATCCCCTTGGTGATGTGGGCCCTCCGGTGAGAGTCTGATCCTGATTGTGTCCCTCACACTTCTGTGAGGTGGGCCCTCTGCTCTGAGGTCACTCCTGCCTGGCTTGCACACATGTCCTTTGCGACATCGGCACTCTGGTGGCAGTTGGAGCCTGCTGAGAGCCTCCTTCCCTCGGTGTTGAGGGCCTTCTGGCGTCAGGCCCTAACTGCTGGGTACCCACATTTTCTGATACGTGCTAAGTTGTGCGATGGCACTCCTGACAGGTTCCCATTCCTGAGGGAATGTGGGCCTAGTGCTCTGAGGTCCCAACGTCTCGGTTGCTCACAGTTTCATGATGTGGCCCTCTGCTTTGAGTTCACTGTGGCCCGGATCCCATAGACTCGATGCTCTGCGCTGCCTGCTGGCAGGTTCCTACTACTGGTTTCCTCACCTTTTTTATTCTATGGGCCCTGTGTTGTGTGGCTACTCCTGCCTGTCTCACTCCGAGGCCCTTGGACATGTGGGTCCTCTGGTTTAGGCCACATGTGCTGGGTTCCTCACCTTTCTATGAGGTGACCACACTGGTGTGAGGACACTCCTGCCTGGTTCCGATCCCCTTGGTGATGTGAACACTCTAGTGAGAGTCTTAACCTGTCTGGGTTCCTCACCCTTATGTGAGGTAAGCCCTCTGCTGTGAGGTCACTCCTGCCTGGCTGGCAAACGTTACCTTGGCGACGTGTGCCCTCAGTTGGGAGTTGGTGCCAGCTTGGAATCTCCTCCCCTCGGTACTGAGTGCCCTCTTGCGTCAGGCCCTAACTCTGGGCTCCCAAATATTCTGGTGTGCGCCCTGTGGTGCGAGGACACTCCTGCCAGGTTCCCAACTACATGGTAATGTGGGCCTTCAGCTCTAAGGTCCCAAAGGCTCTGTTGCTCACAGTTTCATGATGTGGCCCACTGCTTTGAGTTCACTGTGGCCCGGATGCCATAGACTCGATGCTCTGGGCTGCCTGCTGGGAGGTTCCAACTGCTGGATTCCTCTCATTTTTTATTTTATGGGCCCTGTGTTGTGAGGCTACTCCTGCCTGCCTCACTCCGAGTCCCTTGGAGATGTGGGGTCCTCTGATTTAGGCCACGTGTTCCGGGTTCCTCACCTTTCTATGATTTGTCCACACTGGTGTGAGGACACTCCTTCCTGGTTCCGATCCCCTTGGTGATGTGGGCCCTCTGGTGAGAGTCTGATCCTGGCTGGGTTCCTCACCCTTCTGTGAGGTGGACCCTCTGTGTGAGGTAATTCCTGCCTGGCTTGCTCCCATTGCCTTGGTGACGTCGGCCCTCTGGTGGCATTTGGAGCCTGCTGGGAACCTCCTCTCCTAGGTGATGATGGCCCTCTGGCGTCAGACTCTAACTGCTTGGCTCCCCACGTTTTCTGATGTGAGCCCAGTGATGCCAAGACACTCCTGTAAGGCTCCCATCCCCATGGGGATGTGTGCCTTCTGTTCTCTTGTCCCAACGCCTGGGTTGCTCCCTGGTTTTAATTCACACAGGCCTAGATCCCATAGCCTCTGTGCTCTGGGCCACCTGCTGGGAGGTTCCAAATGCAGGATTCCTCACCATTTTTATTCTTCGGTCCCTGTGTTGTGAGGCTCCTCCTGCCTGCCTCACTGCGAGCCCCTTGTTGATGTAGGTCCTCTGGTATGAGGCCACATGTGCCGGTTGCCTCACCTTTTATTGATGTCGCCCCACTGGTGTGAGGACACTCCAGCCTGGTTCCCATCCACTTGGTGATGTGGGCCCACTGGTGAGGATCTGATCCTAGTTGGGCTCCTCATACATCTGTGAGGTGGGCCCTCTGCTCTGAGGTCACTGCTGTCTGCTGGCACACACCGCCTTGGCATCTTCGGCCCTCTGGTAGCAGTTGGAGCCTGCTGGGACCCTCCTCCCCTCGGTGATGAGGGCCCTCTTGCGTCAGGCCCTAACTGCCGGGCTCCCCAAATTTTTTGATGTGCGCCCACTGGTGCAATGAGACTCCTGCCAGGTTCCCATCTCCATGGGGTTGTGGGCCTTCTCTTCTGTGGTCCCAACATCTGGGTTGCTCAGAGTTTCAGGATGTGGGCCCTCTGCTGTGAGTTCACTGAACCCTGTATCCCATAGCGTCGGTGCTCTGGGCCGCCTGCTTGGAGGTTGCAACTTCTTGTTTCCTCACCTTTTTTATTCTATGGGCCCTCTATTGTGAGTCTCCTCCTGCATGCCTCACTCCCAGCCCCTTCGAGATGTGTGTCCCCTTGTTTGGGGCCATATGTGCTGGGTTCCTCACCTTTCGCTGATGTGGACCCCTGGTGTAAGACACTCCTTCCTGGTTCCCATTCCCTTGGTGATGTGGGACCTCTGGCGAGAGTCTGATCCTGTTTGGGTCCCTCACACTTCTGTGAGGTGGGCTCTCTGCTCTGAGATCACTCCTGCCTGGCTTGAACACACCTCCTTTGCGACGTCGGCACTCTGGTGGCAGTTGGAGCCTGCTGAGAGCCTCCTTCCCACAGTGATGAGGGCCCTCTTGCGTCAGGCCGTAACTCCTGGGCTCCCAAATTTTCTGATGTGCGCCCTCTGGTGCGAGGACACTCCTGCCAGGTTCCCAACCACATGGTAATGTGGGCCTTCAGCTCTGAGGTCCCAACGGCTGTGTTGCTCACAGTTTCATGATGAGGGCTCTCTGTTGTGAGTTCACTCAGGCCTGGATCCCTTAGCCTCGCTGCTCCTGCCCGCATGATGGGAGGTCCCAACTGCTGGATTCCTCACCTTTTTTATTCTGTAAGCTCTCTGTTGTGAGTCTCCTCCTGCATGCCTCACTCCCAGCCCCTTCGTGATGTGTGTCCCCTTGTTTGAGCCCACATGTGCTGGATTCCTAACATTTCGCTGATGTCGCCCCACTGGTGTGAGGACACTCCTGCCTGGTTCCCATCCCCTTGGTGATGTGGGTCCTCTGGTGAGAGTCTGATGCTTGTTCTCTTCCTCACACTTCTGTGAGGTGGGCCCTCTGCTATGAGGTAATTCCTGCCTGGCAGGCAAAAGTCCCCTTGGCGACGTTGGCCCTGTGGTAGCAGTTGGAGTCTGCTGGGAGCCTCCTCCCAACGGTGATGAGGGCCCTATGGCGTCAGGCCCTAACTCCTGGGCTCCCCACATTTTCTGATGTGCGCCCACTGTTGCGAGGACACTCCTGCCAGGTTCCCGTCCCCATGGGGATGTGTTACTTCTGCTCTGAGGTCCCAACAGCTGGGGTTCTCACAGTTTCATGATGTGGGCATTCTGCTGTGAGTTCACTCCGGCATGGATCTCATAGACTCGGTGCCCTGGGCTGCCTGCTGGGAGGTTCCAACTGCTGGATTCCACACCTGTTTTATTCTTTGGGCTCTCTGTTGTGAGGCTCCTCCTGCCTGGCTCACACCTAGGCCCTTGGTAATGTTTGTTCTCTGGTTTGAGGCCATGTGTGCTGGGTCCCTCACCTTTCAATGATGTGAGCCCACTGGTGTGAGAACACTCCTGCCTTGTCCCCAGCCCCTTGGAGATGTGGGCCCTCTGGTGAGTCTTATCTTGGTTGGGCTCCTCACCCTTCTGTGAGGTGGGCCCTCTGCTCTGAAGTCACTCCTTCCTGGCTGGCACACACCGCCTTGGTTACGTCGAGCCTTTGGTGGCAGTTGGAATCTGCTGGGAGCCTCCTCCCCTCGGTCATGAGGGCCCTCTGGCGTCAGGCCATAATTGTTCGGTACCCACATTTTCTGATACGTGCTAAGTGGTGCGAGGACACTCCTGCCAAGTTCCCATCCCCATGGGTTTGTGGGCCTTCTGCTCTGAGGTCCCAATGGCTGGTTTGCTCACAGTTTCATGATGAGGGCCCTCTGTTGTGAGTTCACAGCCGCCGAGATCCCGCAGCCTCGCTGCTCCTTGCCGCCTGCTGGGAGGTTCCAACTGCAGGATTCCTCACCTTTTTAATTCTATGGGCCCTCAGTTTTGAGTCTCCGCCTGCCTGCCTCACTCCCAGCCCCTTCGTGATGTGTGTCCCCTTCTTTTAGACCACATATGCTGGGTTCCTCACCTTTCGCTGATGTGGCCCCCCTGGTGTGGGAACACTCCTTCCTGGTTCCCATCCCCTTGGTGATGTGGGCCCTCCGGTGAGAGTCTGATCCTGATTGTGTCCCTCACACTTCTGTGAGGTGGGCCCTCTGCTCTGAGGTCACTCCTGCCTGGCTTGCACACATGTCCTTTGCGACGTCGGCACTCTGGTGGCAGTTGGAGCCTGCTGAGAGCCTCCTTCCCTCGGTGTTGAGGGCCTTCTGGCGTCAGGCCCTAACTGCTGGGTACCCACATTTTCTGATACGTGCTAAGTTGTGCGATGGCACTCCGGACAGGTTCCCATTCCTGAGGGAATGTGGGCCTAGTGCTCTGAGGTCCCAACGTCTCGGTTGCTCACAGTTTCATGATGTGGCCCTCTGCTTTGAGTTCACTGTGGCCCGGATCCCATAGACTCGATGCTCTGCGCTGCCTGCTGGCAGGTTCCTACTACTGGTTTCCTCACCTTTTTTATTCTATGGGCCCTGTGTTGTGTGGCTACTCCTGCCTGTCTCACTCCGAGGCCCTTGGACATGTGGGTCCTCTGGTTTAGGCCACATGTGCTGGGTTCCTCACCTTTCTATGAGGTGACCACACTGGTGTGAGGACACTCCTGCCTGGTTCCGATCCCCTTGGTGATGTGAACACTCTAGTGAGAGTCTTAACCTGTCTGGGTTCCTCACCCTTATGTGAGGTAAGCCCTCTGCTGTGAGGTCACTCCTGCCTGGCTGGCAAACGTTACCTTGGCGACGTCTGCCCTCAGTTGGGAGTTGGTGCCAGCTTGGAATCTCCTCCCCTCGGTACTGAGTGCCCTCTTGCGTCAGGCCCTAACTCTGGGCTCCCAAATATTCTGGTGTGCGCCCTGTGGTGCGAGGACACTCCTGCCAGGTTCCCAACTACATGGTAATGTGGGCCTTCAGCTCTAAGGTCCCAAAGGCTCTGTTGCTCACAGTTTCATGATGTGGCCCACTGCTTTGAGTTCACTGTGGCCCGGATGCCATAGACTCGATGCTCTGGGCTGCCTGCTGGGAGGTTCCAACTGCTGGATTCCTCTCATTTTTTATTTTATGGGCCCTGTGTTGTGAGGCTACTCCTGCCTGCCTCACTCCGAGTCCCTTGGAGATGTGGGGTCCTCTGATTTAGGCCACGTGTTCCGGGTTCCTCACCTTTCTATGATTTGTCCACACTGGTGTGAGGACACTCCTTCCTGGTTCCGATCCCCTTGGTGATGTGGGCCCTCTGGTGAGAGTCTGATCCTGGCTGGGTTCCTCACCCTTCTGTGAGGTGGACCCTCTGTGTGAGGTAATTCCTGCCTGGCTTGCTCCCATTGCCTTGGTGACGTCGGCCCTCTGGTGGCATTTGGAGCCTGCTGGGAACCTCCTCTCCTAGGTGATGATGGCCCTCTGGCGTCAGACTCTAACTGCTTGGCTCCCCACGTTTTCTGATGTGAGCCCAGTGATGCCAAGACACTCCTGTAAGGCTCCCATCCCCATGGGGATGTGTGCCTTCTGTTCTCTTGTCCCAACGCCTGGGTTGCTCCCTGGTTTTAATTCACACAGGCCTAGATCCCATAGCCTCTGTGCTCTGGGCCACCTGCTGGGAGGTTCCAAATGCAGGATTCCTCACCATTTTTATTCTTCGGTCCCTGTGTTGTGAGGCTCCTCCTGCCTGCCTCACTGCGAGCCCCTTGTTGATGTAGGTCCTCTGGTATGAGGCCACATGTGCCGGTTGCCTCACCTTTTATTGATGTCGCCCCACTGGTGTGAGGACACTCCAGCCTGGTTCCCATCCACTTGGTGATGTGGGCCCACTGGTGAGGATCTGATCCTAGTTGGGCTCCTCATACATCTGTGAGGTGGGCCCTCTGCTCTGAGGTCACTGCTGTCTGCTGGCACACACCGCCTTGGCATCTTCGGCCCTCTGGTAGCAGTTGGAGCCTGCTGGGACCCTCCTCCCCTCGGTGATGAGGGCCCTCTTGCGTCAGGCCCTAACTGCCGGGCTCCCCAAATTTTTTGATGTGCGCCCACTGGTGCAATGAGACTCCTGCCAGGTTCCCATCTCCATGGGGTTGTGGGCCTTCTCTTCTGTGGTCCCAACATCTGGGTTGCTCAGAGTTTCAGGATGTGGGCCCTCTGCTGTGAGTTCACTGAACCCTGTATCCCATAGCGTCGGTGCTCTGGGCCGCCTGCTTGGAGGTTGCAACTTCTTGTTTCCTCACCTTTTTTATTCTATGGGCCCTCTATTGTGAGTCTCCTCCTGCATGCCTCACTCCCAGCCCCTTCGAGATGTGTGTCCCCTTGTTTGGGGCCATATGTGCTGGGTTCCTCACCTTTCGCTGATGTGGACCCCTGGTGTAAGACACTCCTTCCTGGTTCCCATTCCCTTGGTGATGTGGGCCCTCTGGCGAGAGTCTGATCCTGTTTGGGTCCCTCACACTTCTGTGAGGTGGGCTCTCTGCTCTGAGATCACTCCTGCCTGGCTTGAACACACCTCCTTTGCGACGTCGGCACTCTGGTGGCAGTTGGAGCCTGCTGAGAGCCTCCTTCCCACAGTGATGAGGGCCCTCTTGCGTCAGGCCGTAACTCCTGGGCTCCCAAATTTTCTGATGTGCGCCCTCTGGTGCGAGGACACTCCTGCCAGGTTCCCAACCACATGGTAATGTGGGCCTTCAGCTCTGAGGTCCCAACGGCTGTGTTGCTCACAGTTTCATGATGAGGGCCCTCTGTTGTGAGTTCACTCAGGCCTGCATCCCTTAGCCTCGCTGCTCCTGGCCGCCTGCTGCGAGGTTCCAACTGCTGGATTCCTCACATTTTTTATTCTATGGGCCCTCTGTTGTGAGTCTCCTCCTGCATGCCTCACTCCCAGCCCCTTCGTGATGTGTGTCCCCTTGTTTGAGCCCACATGTGCTGGACTCCTCACCTTTCACTGATGTCGCCCTACTGGTGTGAGGACACTCCTGCCTGGTTCCCACCCCCTTGGTGATGTGTGCCCTCTGGAGAGAGTCGGATGCTGATTGTGTTCCTCACACTTCTGTGAGGTGGGCCCTCTGCTATGAGGTAATTCCTGCCTGGCTGGCACAAGTCTCTTTGGCGACGGTGGCCCTCTGGTAGCAGTTGGAGTCTGCTGGGAGACTCCTCCCCACTGTGATGAGGACCCTATTGCGTCAGACCGCAACTCCTGGGCTCCCAAAATTTCTGATGTGCAACCTGTGGTGCCGAGGACACTCCTGCCTGGTTCCCAACCACATGGTAATGTGGGCCTTCAGCTCAGTGGTCCCAACGTCTGTGTTGCTCACAGTTTCATGATGAGGGCTCTCTGTTGTGAGTTCACTCAGGCCTGGATCCCTTAGCCTCGCTGCTCCTGACCGCCTGCTGCGAGGTTCCAACTGCTGGATTCCTCACCTTTTTTATTCTATAGGCCCTCTGTTGTGAGTCTCCTCCTGCATGCCTCACTCCCAGCCCGTTCGTGATGTGTGTCCCCTTGTTTGAGCCCACATGTGCTGGATTCCTAACCTTTCGCTGATGTGGCCCCACTGGTGTGAGAACACTCCTGCCTGGTCCCCAACCCCTTGGTGATGTGGCCCTCTGGTGAGTCTTATCTTGGTTGGGATCCTCACCCTTCTGTGAGGTGGGCCCTCTGCTCTGAGGTCACTCCTTCCTGGCTGGCACACACCGCCTTGGTGACGTCGGCCCTTTGGTGGCAGTTGGAACCTGCTGGGAGCCTCCTCCCCTCGGTCATGAGGGCCCTCTGGCGTCAGGCCATAATTGTTCGGTACCCACATTTTCTGATAGGTGCTAAGTGGTGCGAGGACACTCCTGCCAAGTTCCCATCCCCATGGGTTTGTGGGCCTTCTGCTCTGAGGTCCCAATGGCTGGTTTGCTCACAGTTTCATGATGAGGGCCCTCTGTTGTGAGTTCACAGCCGCCGAGATCCCGCAGCCTCGCTGCTCCTTGCCGCCTGCTGGGAGGTTCCAACTGCAGGATTCCTCACCTTTTTAATTCTATGGGCCCTCAGTTTTGAGTCTCAGCCTGCCTGCCTCACTCCCAGCCCCTTCGTGATGTGTGTCCCCTTCTTTTAGACCACATATGCTGGGTTCCTCACCTTTCGCTGATGTGGCCCCCCTGGTGTGGGAACACTCCTTCCTGGTTCCCATCCCCTTGGTGATGTGGGCCCTCCGGTGAGAGTCTGATCCTGATTGTGTCCCTCACACTTCTGTGAGGTGGGCCCTCTGCTCTGAGGTCACTCCTGCCTGGCTTGCACACATGTCCTTTGCGACGTCGGCACTCTGGTGGCAGTTGGAGCCTGCTGAGAGCCTCCTTCCCTCGGTGTTGAGGGCCTTCTGGCGTCAGGCCCTAACTGCTGGGTACCCACATTTTCTGATACGTGCTAAGTTGTGCGATGGCACTCCGGACAGGTTCCCATTCCTGAGGGAATGTGGGCCTAGTGCTCTGAGGTCCCAACGTCTCGGTTGCTCACAGTTTCATGATGTGGCCCTCTGCTTTGAGTTCACTGTGGCCCGGATCCCATAGACTCGATGCTCTGCGCTGCCTGCTGGCAGGTTCCTACTACTGGTTTCCTCACCTTTTTTATTCTATGGGCCCTGTGTTGTGTGGCTACTCCTGCCTGTCTCACTCCGAGGCCCTTGGACATGTGGGTCCTCTGGTTTAGGCCACATGTGCTGGGTTCCTCACCTTTCTATGAGGTGACCACACTGGTGTGAGGACACTCCTGCCTGGTTCCGATCCCCTTGGTGATGTGAACACTCTAGTGAGAGTCTTAACCTGTCTGGGTTCCTCACCCTTATGTGAGGTAAGCCCTCTGCTGTGAGGTCACTCCTGCCTGGCTGGCAAACGTTACCTTGGCGACGTGTGCCCTCAGTTGGGAGTTGGTGCCAGCTTGGAATCTCCTCCCCTCGGTACTGAGTGCCCTCTTGCGTCAGGCCCTAACTCTGGGCTCCCAAATATTCTGGTGTGCGCCCTGTGGTGCGAGGACACTCCTGCCAGGTTCCCAACTACATGGTAATGTGGGCCTTCAGCTCTAAGGTCCCAAAGGCTCTGTTGCTCACAGTTTCATGATGTGGCCCACTGCTTTGAGTTCACTGTGGCCCGGATGCCATAGACTCGATGCTCTGGGCTGCCTGCTGGGAGGTTCCAACTGCTGGATTCCTCTCATTTTTTATTTTATGGGCCCTGTGTTGTGAGGCTACTCCTGCCTGCCTCACTCCGAGTCCCTTGGAGATGTGGGGTCCTCTGATTTAGGCCACGTGTTCCGGGTTCCTCACCTTTCTATGATTTGTCCACACTGGTGTGAGGACACTCCTTCCTGGTTCCGATCCCCTTGGTGATGTGGGCCCTCTGGTGAGAGTCTGATCCTGGCTGGGTTCCTCACCCTCCTGTGAGGTGGACCCTCTGTGTGAGGTAATTCCTGCCTGGCTTGCTCCCATTGCCTTGGTGACGTCGGCCCTCTGGTGGCATTTGGAGCCTGCTGGGAACCTCCTCTCCTAGGTGATGATGGCCCTCTGGCGTCAGACTCTAACTGCTTGGCTCCCCACGTTTTCTGATGTGAGCCCAGTGATGCCAAGACACTCCTGTAAGGCTCCCATCCCCATGGGGATGTGTGCCTTCTGTTCTCTTGTCCCAACGCCTGGGTTGCTCCCTGGTTTTAATTCACACAGGCCTAGATCCCATAGCCTCTGTGCTCTGGGCCACCTGCTGGGAGGTTCCAAATGCAGGATTCCTCACCATTTTTATTCTTCGGTCCCTGTGTTGTGAGGCTCCTCCTGCCTGCCTCACTGCGAGCCCCTTGTTGATGTAGGTCCTCTGGTATGAGGCCACATGTGCCGGTTGCCTCACCTTTTATTGATGTCGCCCCACTGGTGTGAGGACACTCCAGCCTGGTTCCCATCCACTTGGTGATGTGGGCCCACTGGTGAGGATCTGATCCTAGTTGGGCTCCTCATACATCTGTGAGGTGGGCCCTCTGCTCTGAGGTCACTGCTGTCTGCTGGCACACACCGCCTTGGCATCTTCGGCCCTCTGGTAGCAGTTGGAGCCTGCTGGGACCCTCCTCCCCTCGGTGATGAGGGCCCTCTTGCGTCAGGCCCTAACTGCCGGGCTCCCCAAATTTTTTGATGTGCGCCCACTGGTGCAATGAGACTCCTGCCAGGTTCCCATCTCCATGGGGTTGTGGGCCTTCTCTTCTGTGGTCCCAACATCTGGGTTGCTCAGAGTTTCAGGATGTGGGCCCTCTGCTGTGAGTTCACTGAACCCTGTATCCCATAGCGTCGGTGCTCTGGGCCGCCTGCTTGGAGGTTGCAACTTCTTGTTTCCTCACCTTTTTTATTCTATGGGCCCTCTATTGTGAGTCTCCTCCTGCATGCCTCACTCCCAGCCCCTTCGAGATGTGTGTCCCCTTGTTTGGGGCCATATGTGCTGGGTTCCTCACCTTTCGCTGATGTGGACCCCTGGTGTAAGACACTCCTTCCTGGTTCCCATTCCCTTGGTGATGTGGGCCCTCTGGCGAGAGTCTGATCCTGTTTGGGTCCCTCACACTTCTGTGAGGTGGGCTCTCTGCTCTGAGATCACTCCTGCCTGGCTTGAACACACCTCCTTTGCGACGTCGGCACTCTGGTGGCAGTTGGAGCCTGCTGAGAGCCTCCTTCCCACAGTGATGAGGGCCCTCTTGCGTCAGGCCGTAACTCCTGGGCTCCCAAATTTTCTGATGTGCGCCCTCTGGTGCGAGGACACTCCTGCCAGGTTCCCAACCACATGGTAATGTGGGCCTTCAGCTCTGAGGTCCCAACGGCTGTGTTGCTCACAGTTTCATGATGAGGGCCCTCTGTTGTGAGTTCACTCAGGCCTGCATCCCTTAGCCTCGCTGCTCCTGGCCGCCTGCTGCGAGGTTCCAACTGCTGGATTCCTCACATTTTTTATTCTATGGGCCCTCTATTGTGAGTCTCCTCCTGCATGCCTCACTCCCAGCCCCTTCGTGATGTGTGTCCCCTTGTTTGAGCCCACATGTGCTGGACTCCTCACCTTTCACTGATGTCGCCCTACTGGTGTGAGGACACTCCTGCCTGGTTCCCACCCCCTTGGTGATGTGTGCCCTCTGGAGAGAGTCGGATGCTGATTGTGTTCCTCACACTTCTGTGAGGTGGGCCCTCTGCTATGAGGTAATTCCTGCCTGGCTGGCACAAGTCTCTTTGGCGACGGTGGCCCTCTGGTAGCAGTTGGAGTCTGCTGGGAGACTCCTCCCCACTGTGATGAGGACCCTATTGCGTCAGACCGCAACTCCTGGGCTCCCAAAATTTCTGATGTGCAACCTGTGGTGCCGAGGACACTCCTGCCTGGTTCCCAACCACATGGTAATGTGGGCCTTCAGCTCTGAGGTCCCAACGGCTGTGTTGCTCACAGTTTCATGATGAGGGCTCTCTGTTGTGAGTTCACTCAGGCCTGGATCCCTTAGCCTCGCTGCTCCTGACCGCCTGCTGCGAGGTTCCAACTGCTGGATTCCTCACCTTTTTTATTCTATAGGCCCTCTGTTGTGAGTCTCCTCCTGCATGCCTCACTCCCAGCCCGTTCGTGATGTGTGTCCCCTTGTTTGAGCCCACATGTGCTGGATTCCTAACCTTTCGCTGATGTGGCCCCACTGGTGTGAGAACACTCCTGCCTGGTCCCCAACCCCTTGGTGATGTGGCCCTCTGGTGAGTCTTATCTTGGTTGGGATCCTCACCCTTCTGTGAGGTGGGCCCTCTGCTCTGAGGTCACTCCTTCCTGGCTGGCACACACCGCCTTGGTGACGTCGGCCCTTTGGTGGCAGTTGGAACCTGCTGGGAGCCTCCTCCCCTCGGTCATGAGGGCCCTCTGGCGTCAGGCCATAATTGTTCGGTACCCACATTTTCTGATAGGTGCTAAGTGGTGCGAGGACACTCCTGCCAAGTTCCCATCCCCATGGGTTTGTGGGCCTTCTGCTCTGAGGTCCCAATGGCTGGTTTGCTCACAGTTTCATGATGAGGGCCCTCTGTTGTGAGTTCACAGCCGCCGAGATCCCGCAGCCTCGCTGCTCCTTGCCGCCTGCTGGGAGGTTCCAACTGCAGGATTCCTCACCTTTTTAATTCTATGGGCCCTCAGTTTTGAGTCTCAGCCTGCCTGCCTCACTCCCAGCCCCTTCGTGATGTGTGTCCCCTTCTTTTAGACCACATATGCTGGGTTCCTCACCTTTCGCTGATGTGGCCCCCCTGGTGTGGGAACACTCCTTCCTGGTTCCCATCCCCTTGGTGATGTGGGCCCTCCGGTGAGAGTCTGATCCTGATTGTGTCCCTCACACTTCTGTGAGGTGGGCCCTCTGCTCTGAGGTCACTCCTGCCTGGCTTGCACACATGTCCTTTGCGACGTCGGCACTCTGGTGGCAGTTGGAGCCTGCTGAGAGCCTCCTTCCCTCGGTGTTGAGGGCCTTCTGGCGTCAGGCCCTAACTGCTGGGTACCCACATTTTCTGATACGTGCTAAGTTGTGCGATGGCACTCTGGACAGGTTCCCATTCCTGAGGGAATGTGGGCCTAGTGCTCTGAGGTCCCAACGTCTCGGTTGCTCACAGTTTCATGATGTGGCCCTCTGCTTTGAGTTCACTGTGGCCCGGATCCCATAGACTCGATGCTCTGCGCTGCCTGCTGGCAGGTTCCTACTACTGGTTTCCTCACCTTTTTTATTCTATGGGCCCTGTGTTGTGTGGCTACTCCTGCCTGTCTCACTCCGAGGCCCTTGGACATGTGGGTCCTCTGGTTTAGGCCACATGTGCTGGGTTCCTCACCTTTCTATGAGGTGACCACACTGGTGTGAGGACACTCCTGCCTGGTTCCGATCCCCTTGGTGATGTGAACACTCTAGTGAGAGTCTTAACCTGTCTGGGTTCCTCACCCTTATGTGAGGTAAGCCCTCTGCTGTGAGGTCACTCCTGCCTGGCTGGCAAACGTTACCTTGGCGACGTCTGCCCTCAGTTGGGAGTTGGTGCCAGCTTGGAATCTCCTCCCCTCGGTACTGAGTGCCCTCTTGCGTCAGGCCCTAACTCTGGGCTCCCAAATATTCTGGTGTGCGCCCTGTGGTGCGAGGACACTCCTGCCAGGTTCCCAACTACATGGTAATGTGGGCCTTCAGCTCTAAGGTCCCAAAGGCTCTGTTGCTCACAGTTTCATGATGTGGTCCACTGCTTTGAGTTCACTGTGGCCCGGATGCCATAGACTCGATGCTCTGGGCTGCCTGCTGGGAGGTTCCAACTGCTGGATTCCTCTCATTTTTTATTTTATGGGCCCTGTGTTGTGAGGCTACTCCTGCCTGCCTCACTCCGAGTCCCTTGGAGATGTGGGGTCCTCTGATTTAGGCCACGTGTTCCGGGTTCCTCACCTTTCTATGATTTGTCCACACTGGTGTGAGGACACTCCTTCCTGGTTCCGATCCCCTTGGTGATGTGGGCCCTCTGGTGAGAGTCTGATCCTGGCTGGGTTCCTCACCCTTCTGTGAGGTGGACCCTCTGTGTGAGGTAATTCCTGCCTGGCTTGCTCCCATTGCCTTGGTGACGTCGGCCCTCTGGTGGCATTTGGAGCCTGCTGGGAACCTCCTCTCCTAGGTGATGATGGCCCTCTGGCGTCAGACTCTAACTGCTTGGCTCCCCACGTTTTCTGATGTGAGCCCAGTGATGCCAAGACACTCCTGTAAGGCTCCCATCCCCATGGGGATGTGTGCCTTCTGTTCTCTTGTCCCAACGCCTGGGTTGCTCACAGTTTCATGATGTTGGCTCCCTGGTTTTAATTCACACAGGCCTAGATCCCATAGCCTCTGTGCTCTGGGCCACCTGCTGGGAGGTTCCAAATGCAGGATTCCTCACCATTTTTATTCTTCGGTCCCTGTGTTGTGAGGCTCCTCCTGCCTGCCTCACTGCGAGCCCCTTGTTGATGTAGGTCCTCTGGTATGAGGCCACATGTGCCGGTTGCCTCACCTTTTATTGATGTCGCCCCACTGGGGTGAGGACACTCCAGCCTGGTTCCCATCCACTTGGTGATGTGGGCCCACTGGTGAGGGTCTGATCCTAGTTGGGCTCCTCATACATCTGTGAGGTGGGCCCTCTGCTCTGAGGTCACTGCTGTCTGCTGGCACACACCGCCTTGGCATCTTCGGCCCTCTGGTAGCAGTTGGAGCCTGCTGGGACCCTCCTCCCCTCGGTGATGAGGGCCCTCTTGCGTCAGGCCCTAACTGCCGGGCTCCCCAAATTTTTTGATGTGCGCCCACAGGTGCAATGAGACTCCTGCCAGGTTCCCATCTCCATGGGGTTGTGGGCCTTCTCTTCTGTTGGTTGTGGGCCTTCTCCTCTGTTCTGGGTTGCTCAGAGTTTCAGGATGTGGGCCCTCTGCTGTGAGTTCACTGAACCCTGTATCCCATAGCGTCGGTGCTCTGGGCCGCCTGCTTGGAGGTTGCAACTTCTTGTTTCCTCACCTTTTTTATTCTATGGGCCCTCTATTGTGAGTCTCCTCCTGCATGCCTCACTCCCAGCCCCTTCGAGATGTGTGTCCCCTTGTTTGGGGCCATATGTGCTGGGTTCCTCACCTTTCGCTGATGAGGACCCCTGGTGTAAGACACTCCTTCCTGGTTCCCATTCCCTTGGTGATGTGGGCCCTCTGGTGAGAGTCTGATCCTGTTTGGGTCCCTCACACTTCTGTGAGGTGGGCTCTCTGCTCTGAGATCACTCCTGCCTGGCTTGAACACACCTCCTTTGCGACGTCGGCACTCTGGTGGCAGTTGGAGCCTGCTGAGAGCCTCCTTCCCACAGTGATGAGGGCCCTCTTGCGTCAGGCCGTAACTCCTGGGCTCCCAAATTTTCTGGTGTGCGCCCTCTGGTGCGAGGACACTCCTGCCAGGTTCCCAACCACATGGTAATGTGGGCCTTCAGCTCTGAGGTCCCAACGGCTGTGTTGCTCACAGTTTCATGATGAGGGCTCTCTGTTGTGAGTTCACTCAGGCCTGGATCCCTTAGCCTCGCTGCTCCTGCCCGCATGATGGGAGGTCCCAACTGCTGGATTCCTCACCTTTTTTATTCTGTAAGCTCTCTGTTGTGAGTCTCCTCCTGCATGCCTCACTCCCAGCCCCTTCGTGATGTGTGTCCCCTTGTTTGAGCCCACATGTGCTGGATTCCTAACATTTCGCTGATGTCGCCCCACTGGTGTGAGGACACTCCTGCCTGGTTCCCATCCCCTTGGTGATGTGGGTCCTCTGGTGAGAGTCTGATGCTTGTTCTCTTCCTCACACTTCTGTGAGGTGGGCCCTCTGCTATGAGGTAATTCCTGCCTGGCAGGCAAAAGTCCCCTTGGCGACGTTGGCCCTGTGGTAGCAGTTGGAGTCTGCTGGGAGCCTCCTCCCAACGGTGATGAGGGCCCTATGGCGTCAGGCCCTAACTCCTGGGCTCCCCACATTTTCTGATGTGCGCCCACTCTTGCGAGGACACTCCTGCCAGGTTCCCGTCCCCATGGGGATGTGTTACTTCTGCTCTGAGGTCCCAACAGCTGGGGTTCTCACAGTTTCATGATGTGGGCATTCTGCTGTGAGTTCACTCCGGCATGGATCTCATAGACTCGGTGCCCTGGGCTGCCTGCTGGGAGGTTCCAACTGCTGGATTCCACACCTGTTTTATTCTTTGGGCTCTCTGTTGTGAGGCTCCTCCTGCCTGGCTCACACCTAGGCCCTTGGTAATGTTTGTTCTCTGGTTTGAGGCCATGTGTGCTGGGTCCCTCACCTTTCAATGATGTGAGCCCACTGGTGTGAGAACACTCCTGCCTTGTCCCCAGCCCCTTGGAGATGTGGGCCCTCTGGTGAGTCTTATCTTGGTTGGGCTCCTCACCCTTCTGTGAGGTGGGCCCTCTGCTCTGAGGTCACTCCTTCCTGGCTGGCACACACCGCCTTGGTTACGTTGAGCCTTTGGAGGCAGTTGGAACCTGCTGGGAGCCTCCTCCCCTCGGTCATGAGGGCCCTCTGGCGTCAGGCCATAATTGTTCGGTACCCACATTTTCTGATAGGTGCTAAGTGGTGCGAGGACACTCCTGCCAAGTTCCCATCCCCATGGGTTTGTGGGCCTTCTGCTCTGAGGTCCCAATGGCTGGTTTGCTCACAGTTTCATGATGAGGGCCCTCTGTTGTGAGTTCACAGCGGCCGAGATCCCGCAGCCTCGCTGCTCCTTGCCGCCTGCTGGGAGGTTCCAACTGCAGGATTCCTCACCTTTTTAATTCTATGGGCCCTCAGTTTTGAGTCTCCGCCTGCCTGCCTCACTCCCAGCCCCTTCGTGATGTGTGTCCCCTTCTTTTAGACCACATATGCTGGGTTCCTCACCTTTCGCTGATGTGGCCCCCCTGGTGTGGGAACACTCCTTCCTGGTTCCCATCCCCTTGGTGATGTGGGCCCTCCGGTGAGAGTCTGATCCTGATTGTGTCCCTCACACTTCTGTGAGGTGGGCCCTCTGCTCTGAGGTCACTCCTGCCTGGCTTGCACACATGTCCTTTGCGACGTCGGCACTCTGGTGGCAGTTGGAGCCTGCTGAGAGCCTCCTTCCCTCGGTGTTGAGGGCCTTCTGGCGTCAGGCCCTAACTGCTGGGTACCCACATTTTCTGATACGTGCTAAGTTGTGCGATGGCACTCCGGACAGGTTCCCATTCCTGAGGGAATGTGGGCCTAGTGCTCTGAGGTCCCAACGTCTCGGTTGCTCACAGTTTCATGATGTGGCCCTCTGCTTTGAGTTCACTGTGGCCCGGATCCCATAGACTCGATGCTCTGCGCTGCCTGCTGGCAGGTTCCTACTACTGGTTTCCTCACCTTTTTTATTCTATGGGCCCTGTGTTGTGTGGCTACTCCTGCCTGTCTCACTCCGAGGCCCTTGGACATGTGGGTCCTCTGGTTTAGGCCACATGTGCTGGGTTCCTCACCTTTCTATGAGGTGACCACACTGGTGTGAGGACACTCCTGCCTGGTTCCGATCCCCTTGGTGATGTGAACACTCTAGTGAGAGTCTTAACCTGTCTGGGTTCCTCACCCTTATGTGAGGTAAGCCCTCTGCTGTGAGGTCATTCCTGCCTGGCTGGCAAACGTTACCTTGGCGACGTGTGCCCTCAGTTGGGAGTTGGTGCCAGCTTGGAATCTCCTCCCCTCGGTACTGAGTGCCCTCTTGCGTCAGGCCCTAACTCTGGGCTCCCAAATATTCTGGTGTGCGCCCTGTGGTGCGAGGACACTCCTGCCAGGTTCCCAACTACATGGTAATGTGGGCCTTCAGCTCTACGGTCCCAAAGGCTCTGTTGCTCACAGTTTCATGATGTGGCCCACTGCTTTGAGTTCACTGTGGCCCGGATCCCATAGACTCGATGCTCTGGGCTGCCTGCTGGGAGGTTCCAACTGCTGGATTCCTCTCATTTTTTATTCTATGCGCCCTGTGTTGTGAGGCTACTCCTGCCTGCCTCACTCCGAGTCCCTTGGAGATGTGGGTCCTCTGATTTAGGCCACGTGTTCCGGGTTCCTCACCTTTCTATGATTTGTCCACACTGGTGTGAGGACACTCCTTCCTGGTTCCGATCCCCTTGGTGATGTGGGCCCTCTGGTGAGAGTCTGATCCTGGCTGGGTTCCTCACCCTTCTGTGAGGTGGACCCTCTGTGTGAGGTAATTCCTGCCTGGCTTGCTCCCATTGCCTTGGTGACGTCGGCCCTCTGGTGGCATTTGGAGCCTGCTGGGAACCTCCTCTCCTAGGTGATGATGGCCCTCTGGCATCAGACTCTAACTGCTTGGCTCCCCACGTTTTCTGATGTGAGCCCAGTGATGCCAAGACACTCCTGTAAGGCTCCCATCCCCATGGGGATGTGTGCCTTCTGTTCTCTTGTCCCAACGCCTGGGTTGCTCACAGTTTCATGATGTTGGCTCCCTGGTTTTAATTCACACAGGCCTAGATCCCATAGCCTCTGTGCTCTGGGCCACCTGCTGGGAGGTTCCAAATGCAGGATTCCTCACCATTTTTATTCTTCGGTCCCTGTGTTGTGAGGCTCCTCCTGCCTGCCTCACTGCGAGCCCCTTGTTGATGTAGGTCCTCTGGTATGAGGCCACATGTGCCGGTTGCCTCACCTTTTATTGATGTCGCCCCACTGGTGTGAGGACACTCCAGCCTGGTTCCCATCCACTTGGTGATGTGGGCCCACTGGTGAGGATCTGATCCTAGTTGGGCTCCTCATACATCTGTGAGGTGGGCCCTCTGCTCTGAGGTCACTGCTGTCTGCTGGCACACACCGCCTTGGCATCTTCGGCCCTCTGGTAGCAGTTGGAGCCTGCTGGGACCCTCCTCCCCTCGGTGATGAGGGCCCTCTTGCGTCAGGCCCTAACTGCCGGGCTCCCCAAATTTTTTGATGTGCGCCCACTGGTGCAATGAGACTCCTGCCAGGTTCCCATCTCCATGGGGTTGTGGGCCTTCTCTTCTGTGGTCCCAACATCTGGGTTGCTCAGAGTTTCAGGATGTGGGCCCTCTGCTGTGAGTTCACTGAACCCTGTATCCCATAGCGTCGGTGCTCTGGGCCGCCTGCTTGGAGGTTGCAACTTCTTGTTTCCTCACCTTTTTTATTCTATGGGCCCTCTATTGTGAGTCTCCTCCTGCATGCCTCACTCCCAGCCCCTTCGAGATGTGTGTCCCCTTGTTTGGGGCCATATGTGCTGGGTTCCTCACCTTTCGCTGATGAGGACCCCTGGTGTAAGACACTCCTTCCTGGTTCCCATTCCCTTGGTGATGTGGGCCCTCTGGAGAGAGTCGGATGCTGGTTGTGTTCCTCACACTTCTGTGAGGTGGGCCCTCTGCTATGAGGTAATTCCTGCCTGGCTGGCACAAGTCTCTTTGGCGACGGTGGCCCTCTGGTAGCAGTTGGAGTCTGCTGGGAGACTCCTCCCCACTGTGATGAGGACCCTATTGCATCAGACCGCAACTCCTGCGCTCCCAAAATTTCTGATGTGCACCCTGTGGTGCCGAGGACACTCCTGCCTGGTTCCCAACCACATGGTAATGTGGGCCTTCAGCTCAGTGGTCCCAACGTCTGTGTTGCTCACAGTTTCATGATGAGGGCTCTCTGTTGTGAGTTCACTCAGGCCTGGATCCCTTAGCCTCGCTGCTCCTGACCGCCTGCTGCGAGGTTCCAACTGCTGGATTCCTCACCTTTTTTATTCTATAGGCCCTCTGTTGTGAGTCTCCTCCTGCATGCCTCACTCCCAGCCCGTTCGTGATGTGTGTCCCCTTGTTTGAGCCCACATGTGCTGGATTCCTAACCTTTCGCTGATGTGGCCCCACTGGTGTGAGAACACTCCTGCCTGGTCCCCAACCCCTTGGTGATGTGGCCCTCTGGTGAGTCTTTTCTTGGTTGGGATCCTCACCCTTCTGTGAGGTGGGCCCTCTGCTCTGAGGTCACTCCTGCTTAGCTGGCACACACCGCCTGTGTGACGTCGGCCCTTTGGTAGCAGTTGGAACCTGCTGGGAGCCTCCTCCCCTCGGTCATGAGGGCCCTCCGGCGTCAGGCCATAACTGCTGGGTACCCACATTTTATGATACGTGCTAAGTGGTGCGAGGACACTCCTGCCAAGTTCCCATCCCCATGGGGATGTGGGCCTTCTGCTCTGAGGTCCCAATGTCTGGGTTGCTCACGGTTTCATGATGTGGGCCCTCTGCTGTGAGTTCACTGTGGCCTGGATCACATAGACTTGGTGCTCTGGGCCGCCTGCTGGGTCGTTCCAACTGCTGGATTCCTCTCATTTTTTATTCTATGGGCTCTGTGTTGTGAGGCTACTCCTGCCTGCCTCACTCCAAGCACCTTGGAGATGTGGGTCCTCTGATTTAGGCCACATGCTCCGGGTTCCTCACCTTTCTATGATTTGGCCACACTGGTGTGAGTACTCTCCTGCCTGGTTCCGATCCCCTTGGTGATGTGGGCCCTCTGGTGAGACTCTGCTATTGGCTGGGTTCCTCACCCTTCTGTGACATAGGTCCTCTGCTCTGAGGTCACTCCTGCCTGGCTGGTGCACGGCACGATGGCAGTTGGCAGTTGCTTCCTGCTGGGAGTCTCGTCCCCTCGGTAATGAGGGCCCTCTGGCGTCAGGCCCTAACTCCTGTGCTCCCCAAATTTTCTGACGTGTGCCCTGTGGTGTGAGTACACTCCTGCCAGGTTCCCAACTTCAGGGGAATGTGGGCCTTCAGCACTGTGGTCCCAATGCCTGGGTTGCTCACAGTTTCATGATGAGGGCCCTCTGTTGTGAGTTCACAGCGGCCGAGATCCCACAGCCTCGCTGCTCCTTGCCGCCTGCTGAGAGGTTCCAACTGCAGGATTCCTCACCGTTTTTATTCTGTGGGCCCTCAGTTTTGAGGCTCCTCCTGCCTGCCTCACTCCCAGCCCCTTGGTGATGTGTGTCCTCATGTTTGAGGCCACGTGAGCTGGATCCCTCTCCTTTCGATAAGGTGGCCCCACTGGTGCGAAGACACTCCTGCCTGGTTCCCAACCCCTTGGTGATGTGGGCCCTCTGGTGAGAGTCTGATCCTGGCTGGATTCCTCACACTTACGGGAGATGGGTCCTCTGCTTTGAGGTCACTACTGCCTGGCTGGCACACTTCACCTTGGCCACATGTGCCATCTGGTTGCAGTTGGAGCGTGCTGGGTGCCTCCTCCCCTTGGTGATGAGGGCACTCTGACGTCAGTCCCCAAAGGCTGGGCTCCGCATATTTTCTGATGTGCGCCCACTGGTGTGATGACACTCCTGCCAGGTTCCCATCCACATAGGGATGTGGAACTTCTGCTCTGAGGTACCAATGGCTGGGTTGCTCACAGTGTCAGGATATGGGTCCTGTGGTGTGAGTTCACTCAGGCCTGGATCCCATAGCCTCGCTGTTCCTGGGCGCCTGCTGGGAGGTTCCATTTGCCGGATTCCTCAAGTTTTTTGTTCTATGCGCCCTCTGCTTTGAAGTTCCTCCTGCCTGCCTGAGTCCCAGTCTTTTGTTGAAGTGTGTCCTCTGGTTTGAGGCCACGTGTGCTGGGTTCCTCACCTTTCGCTGATGTGGCCCACTGGTGCGAGGACACTCCTGCCTGGTTCCCATCTACTTGGTGATGTGGGCCCACTGTTGAGAGTCTGATCCTAGTTGGGTTCCTCATACTTCTGTGAGGTGGGCCCTCTGCTCTGAGGTCACTCCTGTCTGCTGGCACAATCCCGCCTTGGCAACGTCGGCATTCTGGTAGCAGTTGGAGCCTGCTGGGACCCTCCTCCCCTCGGTGATGAGGGCCCTCTTGCGTCAGGCACTAACTGCCGGGCTCCCCACATTTTTTGATATGCGCACACTGGTGCAATGTGACTCCTGCCAGGTTCCCATCTCCATGGAGTTGTGGGCCTTCTCTTCTGTGGTCCCAACGTCTGGGTTGTTCACAGTTTCAGAATGTGAGCTCTCTGCTGTGAGTTCACTGAACCCTGTATCCCATAGTGTCGGTGCTCTGGGCCGCCTGCTTGGAAGTTCCAACTTGTTTCCCCACCTTTTTTATTCTATGGGCCCTCTATTGTGAGTCTCCTCCTGCATGCCTTACTCCCAGCCCCTTCGTGATGTGTGTCCCCTAGTTTGGGGCCACATGTGCTGGGTTCCTCACCTTTCGCTGATGTGGCCGCCCTGGTGTGAGGACACTCCTTCTTAGTTCCCATCCCCTTGGTGATGTGGGCCCTCTGGTGAGAGTCTGATCCTGATTGTGTACCTCACACTTCTGTGAGGTGGGCCCTCTGCTCTGAGGTCACTCCTGCCTGTCTTGAACACACCTCCTTTGCGACGTCGGCAGTCTGGTGGCAGTTGGAGCCTGCTGAGAGCCTCCTTCCCACAGTGATGAGGGTCCTCTTGCGTCAGGCCGTAACTCCTGGGCTCCCAAATTTTCTGATGTGCGCCCTGTGGTGCGAGGACACTCCTGCCAGGTTCCCAACCACATGGTATTATGGGCCTTCAGCTCTGAGGTCCCAACGCCTGTGGTGCTCACAGTTTCATGATGAGGGCCCTCTGTTTTGAGTTCACTCAGGCCTGCATGTCTTAGCCTCGCTGCTCCTGGCCGCCTGCTGAGAGGTTCCAACTGCTGGATTCCTCACCTTATTTATTCTATAGGCCCTCTGTTGTGAGTCTCCTCCTGCATGCCTCACTCCCAGGCCCTTCGTGATGTGTTTCCCCTTGTTTGAGGCCACATGTGCTGGATTTCTAACCTTTCGCTGATGTCGCCCCCCTGGTGTGAGGACACTCCTGCCTGGTTCCTATCCCCTTGGTGATGTGGGCACTCTGGTGAGAGTCGGATGCTGGTTTTGTTCCTCACACTTCTGTAACGTGGGCACTCTGCTATGAGGTAATTCCTGCCTGGCTGGCACAAGTCCCCTTGACGACGTTGGCCCTCTGGTAGCATTTGGAGCCTGCTGGGAGCCTCATCCCCATGGTGATGAGGGCCCTCTGGCGTCAGGCCCCAACTGCTGAGCTCCCCACATTTTCTGATGTGCGCCCACTGTTGCGAGGACACTCCTGCCAGGTTCCCGTCCCCATGGGCATGTGGACCTTCTGCTCTGAGGTCCCAACAGCTGGGATTCTCACAGTTTCATGATGTGGGCCCTCTGCTGTGAGTTCACTGCGGCCTGGATCGCATAGACTCGGTGCTCTGGGCCGCCTGCTGGGAGGTTCCAACTGCTGGATTCCTCTCATTTTTTATTCTATGGGCCCTGTGTTGTGAGGCTACTTTGCCTGCCTCACTCCGAGCCCCTTGGAGATGTGGGTCCTCTGATTTAGGCCACATGTTCCGGGTTCCAAACCTTTCTATGATTTGGCCACAATGGTATGAGGACACTCCTGCCTCGTTCCGATCACTTTGGTGATATTCTTCCTGTGGTGATAATCTGATCCTGGCTGGGTACCTCACCCTTCTGTGAAGTTGGCCCTCTGCTGTGAGGTAACTCCTGCCTGGCTTACTCCCATTGCCTTGGTGGGGTCGGCCCCCTCGTGGCAGTTGTAGCCTGCTGGGCGCCTCCTCCCCTAGGTGAAGAGGGCCCTCTAGCTTCAGGCAGTAACTGCTGTTCTCCCCTCATGTTCTGATGTGCGGCCAGTGGTGCAAGAACACTCCTGCCTGGTTCCCATCCCCATGGAGATGTGGGCCTTCTGCTCTGAAGTCCCAATGGCTGGGTTGCTCACAGTATCATGATGAGGGCCCTCTGGTGTGAGCTCATTCTGGCCTGGATTCCATAGCCCTGGTACTCTGGGCCACCTGCTGGGAAGTTTCAACTGCTGGATTCCTCACCTTTTTTATTCCAAGGGCCCTGTCTTTTGAGGCTAATCCTTCCTGACTCACTCCGAGCCCCTTGGTGTTGTGGGTCCTCTGGTTTGAGGCCACATGTGCTGGGTTCCTCAACTTTTGACGATGTGGCCCCACTGGTGTGAGGACACTCCTGCCTGGTTCCCATCACCTTGGTGATGTGGGCCCTCTGGTGAGAGACTGATCCTTGCTGGGTACCTCACCCTTTTGTGAGTTGGGCCCTCTGATGTTAGGTCCTTCCTGCCTGGATGGAAAACTTCGCCCTGGTGACGTGGGCCATCTCTTGCCTACTAAACGGTGCTGGGAGCCACCTCCCCTTGTTAATGAGGGCCCTGGAGAAAACGCATATGCCCTTTCTGTCCAAGTACATCATTGTCGAGGTTCTATCACTTTTCCTCTGCTTTAAGAGCAATTCCCGTCTAACTCCTGAAATTGGATCCCTGCAATTCTGCCTCGATTTCAAGTCTTCCTCGCAGCCTTACTTCAATATATTTTCCGATGATAGCTGTCATTTATAACTCTGCAGGTTCGTGAATTACAGTGCCCCTGAGTCCCTTTCTTCAACTTGCTTTCTTGTGAGCTGGCCGCAAAGCCGCAGGATTGCTTCAGGCCCTAATCTGGTTCTGGCATGGCTCGCTGAGCCTTTGGTTAAATCCTCTTCCTGGTGGTAAATGAGCGTTAAATTTGCCCCTGCAGACACCTACAGCTAATCTCTCATTGGTTCTCCGTATTCCTGTTCATCTTCTGCAGAATTTGCAAACTGTGCCAAACAGGAGGTGAAAGATACTGACTCTCCAAGTGGGGAGAGATTTAGTAAAGTGTCTGAAATTGGGAAATCGGTTACCAGGGGATGAAAACTGAGATGCATTTAAAAACGTTTCACGATCACACGGTGGACCATACCCTGGGTTCCCCATGCATGTTTTATTTGAAGGAAGAATCATTTAAACCTGGAGAGTTGGGACCCATGGAATGGGTACCATACAGTATGACTTCAAAGGGTTTGCACTGGCTCACTGAACCTCACCAATCCTATCAGCCCCAAATGTCCAGCCTTATGTCTCACCCAGCTCTAGGTGGAGAGGTGGTAAATACAGGTTGCATCACAAGCCCTGAATGAATTATTGAATAATTGCTCTCTGTTTTACTGTCATTGTGGTGTTTTTTTGAAGTTTATTTTCATAATGGGATTTAGCTGATTTTCACTGCTGCATTTATGCCACTGTACACACACTTGATTCTCTTACGGAGACATATAAATCCATAGGTTTTAAGATTCTTCCTAGTCAGGTATATTCCTATGCGTTGAATATGGGGTGTTGAGTCCATTTCGTTGAGCAAGGAGTATGTCTTGTCTATTACATATTTGGCTTATGGAAAGGTATGTGTGCTAATTTCAATCTCTGGTTTTATGCAGCACCCCAACTCATCTTGCCCCTTAAGCAAGCATAAGTTGGTTTTCTAAATTTGAGACGCTGTTGTGTTTTGTAATTCAGTTCATGTGTGGCCAGGTTCACATTCCGTGTATTAGCGATATCTTATGATATTTCTTTTTCTGTGTGACTTATTTCACTTAGAATCATTGTACCTGAATCCACTCATTATGCCCCACTAGAGTGGCATAATAATTACACGGTGGACCATACATTCCGTGTATTAGTGCTATCTTATGATGCCTTAAGTGATATCTTATGATACGTGTCTTTTTCTTTTTGAATTATGTGACTTAGAGTTATCATACGTAACTCCTCCAGAGTTATTACAACTGGCCATATTTCATTGATTTTCAGGCTGATTAATATTCCACTCTACATAAGTACCATATCTCTATCCATTTTTTCCCCTCCAGAGACTTTTAACTTATATCCTAGTCGAGGATCTTTTAAACAGAGAGGCGGTAAATATTGGGGTGCCTGTGTCCTCTTGATTTTTGTTTTTCCCAAGATATACGCCCATGAGTACAAGTGCCCTATGCTCTGTAGTTCATTTTTTAGATGCTTTAGTAAACACAATACACTTCTCCAGAGTGACTGTTGGCAATATACATTTCCACTGTAAGCTTCACAGTGCTCCATTTTCTCCTTGCCCTGTCCTGCATTTCTGGTGTTTACACTTTATAAGCACGGCTCTCCTGACTGATGCGAAGTGATATCTTTTGTATTATTGATTTCCAGTGCCCACCTGTTTGGTTGGCTAAAAAAGTGGATGCCCTTTTCTTGAATACATACAGAAAAAAACGCATACAACCTTCTTGGCCAACTGCAATGTTGGCAATGTTCAGCCCCTTTTCTTGTGCTTAATGGCGAGTCCTTTCTACCACTTCCAATCCCTTCCCTGCCATTCTCCGTTGCTTACAAGTCCTTTTCTCTGACTTTCCTCAAGACATTTTTCAGTGATACATATTTTCAACTCTGCAGTTTCGTGAGTTTTAGTGCCCCTGAGTTAAATTTATCAACTTTTGTTTATGGGAACTGGCCACAAAGCAGCGGGATTTCCTCAAGCCCTATTCTGTTTCCATGGGCAACCCTAGTCTTTGGTCAATTCGTCTTCCTGATTGGAAATTAGAGTGACATGTGCCTGTCCGAACACCTAGGACTTGTCTCTCATTGTTCCTCCTCCTTCCGCTTCATCCTCTGGACAAATTCCAAAGTGTATGCAACAGGATGTTGACAGTGCTGACATCTCCAAGTGGGGAGACTGTTAGTAAAGACGCTGGAGGGGTGAACCCGAGCACCAGGAGATGAGGAGATGAGATGCCTTTTCCAAACTGTTCCCAATCAGACGGTATACCATCCTCTGGGTGTGACAGGCATGTTTTAGCTGTAGGAAGGGTCCCATTCATTTGAGGAGAACACCAGGGCTTTTTCAAAATCAGTGTCTCCCGTAAACCCAAACTGGGGGATTTTTTAAGCTACGGCTACACATATATTCATTAAGCGCCTTGGGAAGTAGGCAGAGTCCAATCTTTAGATGATTGAAGTCTTCAGGGTCAGAAGCACTCACCACCGGCTTCCCTTAGGTTCCATTTTAACTGTCATTGATAGATGATGTCAATAAAAACACCTATGCTTTTTCAGATTATTTCCCCTTATAGGTTATTGCAAAATATTGAGTGTAGTTCCCTGTGCTATATAGTAGTTCCTTGTTGATGATCTATTTTATACGTAGCAGTGTGTATCTGTTAATCCCAAACTGTTAATTTATCCCTCCTCCCACCTTTCCCCTTCGGTAATAATAAATTATAAGATTTTATACTTCTCAGAAATGGGGGAGCTGAAAGAGAGGTATCATTTTCAATGGAAAAGCATTTAAAAGAAGATTGAAGATTTAACCAAGATTATTAGATGTACATCCTTGGAAAGAAATCACTTCGTTTCTCTAATATTGACCTGACAAAGAAGACAAACCTTTTCACTGAACTTGCTTATAAGAAAGTGATGGAAATATCAAATGGAAGTGTTAGAAACATCTTATTTTACCCGAGCCTTATACACTGTTCTGTGTTAATTACAGGTTTGCTCACACATCTGTTCATTGAAGTTACAATGTTCTCAGTTTCTGTTACTGATACTCCAGAGTGGACCCCAACAAGTGTCCGCCTGCCCAGTGTCATTGGAGCCAACAGATGGAGAATGAGTTTGGTTCAGAAGCAAAGGAAACTTTACATTTTGATCAGAGAATGGAGAGGTGAGAGCATGTGCTACCCCGTGGGCTGCGGGCAGGGCTGCTGTGTAGAGATCCTGTCAGAGTCAGTGGGAGGGAGGGGGCGGAGCTCTGGAGGGCCGAGTTGGCTGCAGTTCAGGCTCTATATCATAGAGTCTGCACTGCGTCCCAGGAGCTGAGCTGTCGACCCAGCCATTCTGCACTAGGAAATCTGGTCTGAAGTGCCGGTTGTGGAACCTCTGCATGCGGGACCCTAGGAGCACGTGAAATTAGACAAAGTGCAAAGGATAAAAAAGGTTAGACTTTATTTTATTGCCCAGATTCTATTTTTATCTCCCAGGGATTTTTAATGGGCTTTGCCTGGGACAAAGCCCTCTTCTGCCTTTTGTCCCGTTCCTCATTCCTGGAGGGCTGAGGGTGCAGACCCTTCCTTTGTAACTGCTGAGTGCTGAGTTAGGAGCCCTCATACCGGGGGCTAGTGTCAGAACTTCTCCACAGCAGCCTCCAGGTGACGTTGATTGTCGTCAGGTCTCCTGCCTCCCTGCTCGTCCGCCTGAGCACCAGCATTGGAAGTGTTATAGATTCTAATGACCTTTAAGGGTCCAGGAAGGAAATGTGCAGTGACGCTGTGGGGTGCAGTTTCACCCTGCCCCACATTTGTTCGGCCACCTTAGGCTGACCGTTTCTGCCAGCCTAGATGCTCTGACCAGTAGTCTGCGCTTTCTTCAGTTCGGCACCTGAATTAAAGAAAAAACAGCACCAGGTGTCAGGACCATGCCCGCTCTACTCCCAGACGGCCCAGGGTCAGTGGTGATCAAGGACCATGATGACCACTGAGTCAACAGCCTTTTGAAGTAAACAGGAGTCCAGCCGGTCTTATTGGCCACCATCATCACGGTGTCTGTAGGCTTTTCTATGGTGACAGCGTGATATACGTTCCCCCACCAAGATTATTAGCTCCCTTCTGGGTGCAGTAAGTCCTACAAGCAGTAGTCTACTGTTTTGGGACACACTCTTGCTGTTTTATGGGAGAAACTCCAGGTCAAGTAATGGTCACACGAGTCATCATGGTGCCCCGTAGCCCCTGGTTATCTCTCTGGAGGTTGGAGTTGGAGGGCCTCCTCACTCGAGGGCAGTGTGCCCACGGATCAAACCCTGCAACTTCAGGGCATGGTTGGGGGTTAGGATCACCACGTGGGGTCCTTTTCACTTAGGAGGGAGGTGGTCTTTTGGGCTGCTGATTTCCAGGTGTTTAGATACCGCCAGTATCTTGGCCAGATGTGGTGGTGGGCCAAGCCCCTTGGTGACCGTAGTTTATCCTACCTGGATGGCATTCTTGCATTGTTCCATTTCAAGTGGTCCCAGTTTTTGCATTAACAAACACTCCAATGGCGATTCACCTTTCACCAGGTATGTAAAGGTCAAAGGGTTTAGTTAAATTAGGGAGTTCCAGGGCAAGGGTCTGAATTGCCTGCTCTTTCCATTCTTGAAAGGCCATTTCTGGATTCTATTCAAAAGGATCATCATCTTTTCCTTTCAGTGTTTCATATAGAGTCCCAGCTAGTAGACTGTAGTTAGGGATCCAGAAGCAGCAAACCCTGGCCTCCCCAGGAACCCCTAAGCTGTCTTCTAGTTTTAGAAAGGGGTAAGGCTGTAAATTGTTTCTTCCCTTTCCTGGGATGGGCTTCTCCGACCTTCTGTGAGAATGAAGCCCAGGCAGGTCACCGTAGTCTGTGATATTTGAGCTTTTCCTTGGACAACTCCTATCCTTTATTGGCTTGGTAGTTCTGAGGCCTCCTTAGTAGGGCTGGCGATCAGAATGTCGTCTGCATATTGAAGGAGTGTTTCCTTTTCCAGAGGTAGAACTTTTAGGTCTTTAGCTGAGCTTTCCCCAAAGATGGTGTGGGAATTTTTGAACCCTTGGGGCAAGACAGCCCGGAAGTATTGTTTTAGTTGTATGTTGAGTCCTGCCACTCACAAGCCTAAATTTCTAGTGACTCTGGGACTAATGCAATACAAACGAAGGCATCATTGAAGACTAATACAGAATACCAAGTCCTGGTGGTTGGTAGAATGACCAGCAGGGTGTAGGAATTAGGAACTACTGGAGGTATATCATCGGTGGCTTCTCTGTCCTGACATCATTTACCATGTTTCCAGCAGCCCATGGGGCTCCCGAGGTCAGGCCAATCCCAGGATATGGGGCTCACCTGGGCAGGTACCCCACCCCCACCCCAGCCCACGGGGCTCACGTGGTCAGGCCAATCCCAGAGTATGGGTTTCCCTGGGCAGGTACCCTGCAGCCCATGGGGCTCTCGTGGTCAGGCCCCTCCCAGGATACAGAGCTACCCTTGCAGGTACCGTGGCAGGGCTGGGCACACAGGAACCGTGCACATAGCCCACATTGCAGAGCACTCCCAGCTCACCTGTCGCTCAGATCTGACACAGAGCACCTCAGAGCAGGACTTGAACTAAAAAACAGCAGCTCCGACAGGTCTGTGACCCTGGGCATCACTCTGTGCGGCCTCCCTCCACCTGGTCTTCCAGAGACTTCCACTGCACCCGGGGCACCAGGCCTCTGTCTCCACCCACCACCCACCCCTCCTCTCCCTGACCCCTGGGTTCCTCTCATTAGGAGAGGGTTTTCTTGAAGTTGTCTCTCACTCATGGGCCAGATAATATGATTAGAAAACAAGCCAGAGCTGTAGCCCCTTGTCTATCCTGACTCTCAGGAGCCCACACCTGTTCCTTGGACCTAACCAATTCAGCAAGTTCCATATTCTGCAACTGTGAGCCCCTGAGGGGTGACTATTGACTGACCTGGGAAGCCTGACCGTGCCGGCCAGCCCTCCCCAGGTGTGCCTAGGTTGAGATCATTATAAACACAGCTCCAGGCAGCAAGAGCCCCTGCAGCTGTGTCTGACGCCATTTTCTCTGCCCCGTCAGTAGTGTCAGGGCTGGGCTGGTGGGAGGGAGTGAGGGGCCACGGTTTTTTGGGTGGCCCGGTGTGAGTGGGGCTCTGCTGGGCTTTCTGCAGGAGTTGCCAAGCTGCCAACTGCTAAAGAAGAGGATGTGTCACCCATAGCTGCCGCTGGAATTTCTCCCTGGGCAGAGGTGAGGAAGGAAGAAAGCAGTGGGGGCCGGGACAGGAGGGGTATCTCAGGCAGGGAAATGGAAAGCTTCCAGAAGAGCACCCAGGGCCAGGACCATCCTGGCTGGCCTGCAGGCACCAAGTCGGCTGGCATGCTGTCGCTCGTGTGGCTCCATGGCCCTTCCTCTAGGCTTTCAAGTCCTTGTACATATTCAGGTCTTTTACCTGGGAAGGGTGGGAACAGTTCAGCAGCAGCTGGCCTGGGCCTCGGCCCATGTTTACTCACAGATGCCTCGGCACGGTTCCCCAGCTTTGCAATGAGGACGCTTGTTGCGTGGGGCATGCTGGCTGAATGGGAGATGATTCCCCACCACTGACCAACTTCAGAATTGTTTACAACTGGAGCAAGTGCCCTGATACGGTTTTCCTCTGTATAACTGGTGGGTTCTGTGTTTTTTTCTTTTTTTCGTTTTTGGTTCAAGGTAGATTTTATTCCTCTTTTTTGTATTTACAGATATAAGCATGGAAATAATTTATTCATATAAATACATGTATGTGAAGGGAAGAATATTTTTTCTGTTTTACTTTTTTTACTTTTATTTTTTTTAATTTTTAAATTAATTTTATAATTTCATACAGCAGGTTCTTATTGGTTATCTATTTTATACATATAAATGTATACATGCCAATCCCAATCTCTCAACTCCTCCCACCACCATCCCCCCTTGTTGTCCATACGTTTGTTGTATACATGTGTTGCTCTATTTCTGCCTTGCAAAACGGTTCATCTGTACAATTTTTCTAGGTTCCACATATATGCATTCATATACAAGATTTGTTTTTCTCTTTCTGACTTACTTCACTCTGTATGACAGTCTCTAGATCCATCAACGTCTCTACAAATGTCCCAATTTCATTCCTTTTTATGGCTTAGTAATATTCCATTTTATATATGTACCACATCTTTATGCATTCGTCTGTCTGTGGGCATTTAGGTTGCTTCCATTTCCTGGATAGTGTAAATAGTGATGCAATGAACATTGTGGTGAATGTCTCTTTTTGATTTATGGTTTTGTCTGGATATATGTCCAGTAGTGGGATTGCTGTATCATATGGTTATTCTTTTGTTAGTTTTATAAGAAACTCCATAATGTTCTTCACAGTGACTGTATCAATTTACATTCCAACAGTAGTGGAAGAGGGTTCCTTATCTCCACACGCTTTCCAGCATTTGTTGTTTGTAGATTTTCTGATGATGCCCACTCTAACAGGTGTGAGGAGATACCCCATGGTTGAGTCTATTTCATTGAGCAAGGAGTAGGTCTTCTCTATTACATATTCGGCTTATGGAACGGTACCTGTGCTAATTTCAATCTCTGATTTTATACAGCACCCCAACTCAACTTTCCCCTTAAGCAAGCATAAGTAATTTATCTAAATGTGAGACTCTGTTCGTTTTTGTAATTCAGTTCATGTGTAGCCAAGTTTACACTCCCTCTATTAGTGATATCTTATGATAATTATCTTTCTCTGTGTTACCTATTTCTCTTAGAATCATCGTACTTAAATCCACTCAATTTGCTGCTACAGGCCTGATGGCATTGATTTCATTGCTGAGTGATATTCCATTGTACGTAAGTAGCACAACTTCTTTATCCATTTTTTCTTTCCGGGATATTTAATTTGTACTGGACTTGAGGTTCTTGTAAACACAGCAGCCCTAAATTTTGTGTTGGCTGTGTCTTGTTGATTTTAATTTTCCTAAGCTGTAGGGCCATAAGCAGAAGTGCCCTAGGCTCTGTAGCTTTGTTTTCTAGATGTTTCAGGATACACCATAAACATCTCCAGAGTGTCTGTTGGCAATTGACATCCGGACAATCAGCGTAACAAGGCTTCCTGTTCTCCGTGGCATGTCCTGTGTTTCTGGTTTTTACACTTTTTTCAGATACCCCTTTTGACGAATGGGAAATGAGACTTCATTGTAGTGCGGATTTCCATTGCTTCAGTGCTTGGTTGGCCAAAAAGGGCATATGACTTTTTTCCTGAATATATAAAGGAAAAAATGTATACGCACTTTTTGTCCAAGTGCATCACTGTCAAACATATGCCGCTTTTCATATGCTTTAAATGCAATTCCAATCTACCTCCTGAAATCTGATTCCTGCAATTCTGCCTCGTTTTCAAGTCCTCTTTGCAGCCTTACTTCAATATATTTTTGCCAATCGCTGTCATTTATAACTCTGCAGGTTTGTGAATAACAGTGCCCCTGATTTCCTTTCTTAACTCGCTTCCTTATAAGCTGGCCAAAAACTGCAGGTTTGCTTCAGGCCGTAATCTGTTTCTGGAACCGCACGCTGAGCCTTTGGTTAATTCCTCTTCCTGTGGGAAATTAGAGTTAAATGTGCCCATCCAGACACCTACCTCACTCCCAGCCCCTTGGTGATGTGTGTCCTCTGGTTTGAGGCCACATGTGCTGCGTTCGTCATCTTTTGATGCTGTGGCCCCACTGGTGTGAGGACACTCGTGCCTGGTTCCCATCCCCTTGGTGATGTGGGCCCTCTGGTGAGAGTCTGATCCTGGCTGGGTTGCTCACCCTTCAGTGAGGTGTGCCCTCTGCTGTGAGGTAAATCCTGCCTGGCTTGCTCCCGTTGCCTTGGTGACGTCGGCTCTCTGGTGGCAGTTGGAGCCTGCTGGGAGCCTCCTCTCCTTGGTGATGAGGGCCCACTGGCGTCAGGCTCTAAGTGCTGGGCTTCCCACGTTTTCTGATGTCAGCCCTCTGATGCCAGGACACTCCTGTAAGGTTCCCATCCCCATGGGGTTGTGGGCCTCCTGCTCTGAGGTCCCAACACCTGGGTGGCTCATAGTTTCATGATGTTGGCTCCCTGGTGTTAGTTGACTCAGGCCTAGATCCCGTAGCCTCTGTGCTCTGCGCTGCCTCCTGGGAGGTTCCAACTGCTGGATTCCTCAATGTATTTTTCTTTGGGCTCTGTGTTTTGAGGCTCCTCCTGCCTGCCTCATTCCCAGCCAATTGGTGATGAAGGTTCTCTGGTTTGAGGCCATATGTGCCGCTTTCCTAACCTTTTAGTGATGTGGCCCCACTGGTGTGAGGACACTCCTGCCTGCTTCCAATCTCCTTGGGGATGTTGGCCCTCTGCTGAGAGTCTGATCCTGGCTGAGTTCCTCAACCTTCTGTGAGGTGGGCCCTCTGCTGTGAGGTCACTCCTGCCTGGCTGGCACAGGTCACCTTGGCGATGTGGGCTCTCAGTTTGGAGTTGTTGCCTGCTGGGAGTCTCCTCAATCAGTAATGAGGACCGTCTTGCGTCAGGCCCTAACACTGGGGCTCCCAAAATTTCCCGATGTGCGCCCTGTGGTGCGAGGACACTCCTGCCAAGTTCCTGAACACATGGGAATGTGGGCCATCTGCTGTGAGATCACAAAGCCTGGGTTGCTCACAGTTTCATGATGTGGCCCTCTGCTGTGAGTTCACTGTGGCCTGGATCCCATAGACTCGATGCTCTTGGCCACCTGCTGGCAGGTGCCTTCTGCTGGCTTCCTCACCTGTTTTATACTATGGGCCCTGTGTTGTGTGGCTACTACTGCCTGTCTCACTCCGAGACCGCTGGACATGTGGGTCCTCTGGTTTAGGCCACATGTGCTGGGTTCCTCACCTTTCTCTGAGGTGACCACACTGGTGTGAGGACACTCCTGTCTGGTTCTCATTCCCTTGGTGATGTGGGACCTCTGGAGAGAGTCGGATGCTGGTTGTGTTCCTCACACTTCTGTGAGGTGGGCCCTCTGCTCTGAGGTCACTCCTTATTTTTTGGCACACACCGCCTTGGTGACGTCGGCCGTTTGGTGGCAGTTGGAACCTGCTGGGAGCCTCCTCACCTCGATCATGAGGGCCCTCTGGTGTCAGGCCATAACTGCTGGGTACCCACATTTTCTTATACGTGCTAAGTGGTGCGAGGGCACTCCTGCCAAATTCCCAACCCCATGCGGATGTGGTCCTTCTGCTCTGAGGTCCCTACGGCTGGGTTGCTCACAGTTTCATGCTGTGGGCCCTCTGCTGTGAGTTCACTGCCGCCTGGATCGCATAGACTCGGTGCTATGGGCCGCCTGCTGGGAGGTTCCAACTGCTGGATTCCTCTCATTTTTTATTCTATGGGCCCTGTGTTGTGAGGCTACTCCTGCCTGCCTCACTCCGAGTCCCTTGGAGATGTGGGTCCTCTAATTTAGGCTACGTGTTCCGGGTTCCTCACCTTTCTATGATTTGTCCACACTGGTGTGAGGACACTCCTTCCTGGTTCCGATCCCCTTGGTGATGTAGGCCCTCTGGTGAAAGTCTTATACTGGCTGGGTTCCTCACCCATCTGTGACGTAGGCCCTCTGCTGTGAGGTCACTCATGCCTTGTTGCCGCATGGCACGTGGGCGACGTGGGCCCTCAGTTGGCAGTTGCTTCCTGCTGGGAGTCACCTCCCCTCGGTATTGAGGGTCCTCTGGCGTCAGGCCCTAACTCCTGGGCTCCCAAAATTTTCTGATGTGTGCCCTGTGGTGTGTGAACACTCCTGCCAGGTTCCCAACTTCAAGGGAATGTGGGCCTTCTGCTCTATGATCCCAATGTCTGGGTTGCTCACGGTTTCATGATGAGGGCCCTCTGTTGTGAGTTCACAGCGGCCGAGATCCCACAGCCTCGCTGTTCCTTGCCGCCTGCTGAGAGGTTCCAACTGCAGGATTCGTCACCGTTTTTATTCTGTGGGCCCTCAGTTTTCAGGCTCCTCCTGCCTGCCTCACTCCCAGCCCCTTGGTGATGTGTGCCCTCATGTTTGAGTCCACGTGTGCTGGGTCCCTCTCCTTTCGATAAGGTGGCCCCACTGGTGTGAAGACATTCCTGCCTGGTTCCCAACCCCTTGGTGATGTGGGCCCTCTGGTGAGAGTCTGATCCTGGCTGGATTCCTCACACTTACGGGAGATGGGCCCTCTGCTCTGAGGTTACTCCTGCCTGCTGGCACAAGCCGCCTTGGCAACGTCGGCCCTCTGGTAGCAGTTGGAGCATGCTGGGACCCTCCTCCCCTCGGTGATGAGGGCCCTCTTGCGTCAGGCCCTAACTGCTGGGCTCCCCATATTTTCTGATGTGCGTTCACTGGTGCAAAGAGACTCCTGCCAGGTTCCCATCCACATGGGGTCGTGGGCCTTCTCCTCTGTGGTCTCAAAGTCTGGGTTGCTCACAGTTTCAGGATGTGGGTCCTCTGCACACATGCCCGTGGGAACGGGCATGGATTGGGGTGCAGGGTAGGGGATGCTTTGGCTAAGAGTTAGTTAGGGTAAGGGTCTTTGCTTCGGCGTAGGGCACGGGGCAGTGTCGGTGGCAGGGTTAGGGGACGGGGACGGGGTAGGAGTAGTATGTTGCTCAGGAGGAGGCTACAGCTTAGGGGACGGGGACGGGGACACCGGGTTAGTGTCGGGGTGAGCGTTCGTGTATGGGTTGGACTTACTTAGGGTACGAGTAAGGGTTAGGGAATGGGTACGGTTGAAGGTGTGGCTTAGTGTCCTGGTTACGACTAGGATGCAAGTTAGGGCATGGGTTAAGGATTAGGGTACAGTTTGGGTAAGGGTCACGGTTAGGATGAGGGAATGGGCAGAGTTTCGGATCCAGGTTAGCTAGCGTACGCCATGTCGGGGTTGTTAGGGATTGGGTAGGGTTTAGGGAATGACCCTGGCTTATGGATTAGGGTCCAGGTCAGGGTCCGTGGACGGGTTAGGAGAAGTTTAGGGGTCGGGGTACGGAACGGGGTACGGAACACTCCCAAACTCATTCTATGAGGCCACCATCACACTGATACCAAAACCAGACAATGATACTACAGAAAAAGAAAATTATTAGAGGCCAATATTACTGATGAATATAGATGTAAAAATCCTCAACAAAATAATAGCAAACAGAATTGAACAACACATTAAAAGGATCATACACCATGATCAGGTGGGGTCTATCCCAGGAATGCAAGGGCTCTTCAATATACACAAATCAATCAATGTGATACACCACATTAACAAATTGTAGAATAAAAATATCATCTCAATAGAAGCAGGAAAAAATTTTGACAAAATTCAACACCCATCTATGATTAAAAAGTCTCCAGAAAGTGAACACTGAGGGAATCTACCTCAACATAATAAAGGCCATATATGACAAACCCACAACAAACATCATTCTCAATGGTGAAAAACTACAAAAATTTCCTCTAAGATCAGGAACAAGACAAGGATGTCCACTCTCACCAGTATTATTCAACATAGTTGTGGAAGTCTTAGACACAGCAATCAGAGAAAAAAAGAAAGAAAAGCAATACAAATTGGAAAAGAAGTAAAATTTTCACTGTTTGCAAATGACACGATACTACACATACTGAATCTTAAAGATGACACTAGAAAATTACTAGAGCTAATCAATGAATTTGGTAAAGTTGCAGGATACAAAATTAATGCACAGAAATCTCTTGCATTCCTCTACACTGACAATGAAAGATCAGAAGGAGAAATTAAGGAAACAATCCCATACACCATTGCAACAAAAAGAATAAAATATGTAGGAATGAACCGACCTAAGGAGGTCAAAGTCCTATACTCAGAAAACTATAAGACACTGCTGAAAGAAATCCAAGATTATATAAACAGATGGGAGTATTAACCATATGCTTGGATTACAAGAAACAATGTTGTGAAAATGACTATACTACCCAAAGCAATCTACATATTCAGTGCAATCCCTATCAAATTATCAGTGGCATTTTCTACAGAACTAGAACAAAAAAATCTTAAAATTTGTATGGAGACACAAAACACCCCGAATAGCCAAATCAGTCTTGAGGGAAATTAAAAGAGCTGGAGGAATCAGACTTCCTGACTTCAGACTATACTACAAAGCTTCAGTAATCAAGACTATATGGTACTGGCACCAAAACAGAAATATAGATCAATGGAACAGGATAGAAATCCCAGAGATAAACCTACATACCTATGGCTAACTCATCTATGACAAAGGAGGCAAGGATAAACAATGGAGAAAAGACAGTCTCTTCAGTAGGTGGTGCTGGGAAAACTGGACAGTTACACGTAAAAGAATGAAATTAGAACATCCATAACACCATACACAAAAATAAACTCCAAATAGATTAGAGATCTAAATGTTAAAGACCAGACGCTATTAATCTCTTAGAAAAAAACATAGGCAGAACACTCTATGACATAAATCACAACAAGATCCTATTTGACCCACCTCCTAGAGAAATGGAAACAAAAACAAAAATAAACAAATGGGACCTAATGAAACTTAAAAGCTTTTGCACAGCAAAGGAACACATAAAGAAGACGAAAAGACAACCCTCAGAATGGGAGAAAATATTTTCAAATGACGCAAATGACAAAGGATTAATCTCCAAAATTTACAAGCAGCTCATGTAGCTCAATATCACAAAAACAAACAACCCAATCCAGGAATGGGCAGAAGAACCTAAATAGACATTTCACCAAAGACGATATACAGGTTCCCAACAAACACATGAAAGGATGCTGAACATCACTAATCACTACAGAAATGTGAATCAAAACTACAGTGAGGTATCACTCACAGCAGTCCGAATGGCAATCATCAAAAAATCTGCAAAAAATTAATGCTGGAGAGGCATTTATTGGAGAAAAGGGAACACTCTTTCAGTGTTGGTGGGAATGTAAATTGATATAGCCATTAGGGAGAACGGTATGGAGGTTCCTTAAAAAACTAAAAATAGAAGTACCATACGACCCAGCAATCCAACTCCTGGGCATTTACCCTGAGAGGACCATAATTCAAAAAGAGTTATGTTCAACAATGTTCATTGCAGCTCTATTTACAACAGCCAGGACATGGAAGCAACCTAAGTGTCATCGACTGATGAATGGATAAAGAAGATCTGGCACATATATACAATGGAATATCACTCAGCCATAAAAGGAAACAAAACTGAGTTATTTGTAGTGAGATGAATGGATGTAGAGACTGTCCTACACAGTAAAGTAAGTCAGAAAGAGAAAAACAAATAGCGTGTGCTAACACAGATATATGGAGTCTAAAGAAAAAAAAGTTTATGAAGAACCCAGGGGCGGGACAGGATTAAGGACACAGACGTACAGAAAGGACTTGAGCACACAGGGAGGGGGAAGGGTAAGCTGGGACAAAGTGAGAGAGTGGCACGTACATATATACATTACCGAATGTAACATCGATAGTTACTGGGAAGAAGCCACATAGCACAGGGAGATCAGCTCAGTGCTTTGTAAACACCTAAAGTGCTGGGATAGAGACAGTGAGAGAGAGGTGCAAGAGAGAGGGGATATGGTGGTATATGTATAGCTGATTCACTTTGTTATACAGCAGAAACTAACACATCATTGTAAAGCAATTATACTCCAATAAAGTTGTAAAATGAAAAACAAAAGAAAGCCCAGAGATAAACCTACATACCAGTGGTCAATAATCTATGACACAGGAGGCAAGGCTATACAATGGAGAAAAGACAGTCTCTTCACTCAGTGGTTCTGGGAAAAATGGGCAGCTAAATGTAAAAGAATGAAATTAGAATACTCCCTAACACCATACAAAAAAATAAATTCAAAATGGATTAGAGACCTTAATGTAAGACCGGACCGTATAAAACTCTTAGAGGAGAAAATAGGAAGAATACTCTGACATAAATCACAGCAAGATCTTTTTTGATCCACCTCCTAGAGTAATGCAATAAAAAAGGAAAATAAACAAATGGGACCTAATGAAACATAAAAGCTTTTGCAAAGCAAAGGAAAGTAAAAACAAGACGAAAAGACAACCCTCGGAATGGGAGAATATATTTGCAAATGAGTCAACAAAGGATTAATCTCCAATAATATATAAACAGCACATGCAGCTCAAAAGTAAAAAAACCAAACAACCCAATACAAAAATGGCAGAAGATCTAAATAGACATTGATTCCAAGAAGAGAGAGAGATGGCCAAGAAGCACACGAAAAGCTTCTCAACATCACTAATTATTAGAGAAATGCAAATCAAAACTACAATGAGGAATCGCCTCACACCTGTTAGAATGGACATCATCGGAACATCTACAAACAACAAATGCTGGGGAGGGTGTGGAGAAAAGGAACCCTCTTCCACTACTGGTGGGAATGTAAATTGATACAGTCACCATGGAGAACAATACGGAGGTTCCTTAAAAATCTAAAAATAGAATTACCATATGATCCAGCAATCCCACTACTGGGCATATACCCAGAGAAAAACATAAATCAAAAAGACACATTCACCACAGTGTTCATTGCAGCACTATTTACGATAGCCAGGTAATGGGAGCAACCTAAATGCACACAGAGAGACGAATGGATAAAGATGTGGTACATATATAAAATGGAATGTTACTCGGCCATAAAAAGGAATGAAATTGGGTCATTTGTACAGACGTCGATGGACCTAAAGACTGTCGTACAGAGTGAAGTAAGTCAGAAAGAGAAAAAGAAATATTGTATATTAATGCATATATGTGGAACCAAGAAAAATGGAACAGATGAACTGCTTTGCAGGGCAGAAATAGAGACACATATGTAGAGAACAAACATATGGACACGAAGGGGGGAAAGCCGTCGGGGGGGTGGGGGGGGTAGTGCTGAGATGAATTCAGAGTTTGGGATTGACTTGTATACACCCATATGTATAAAATCGATAACCAGAAAGAACCTGCTGTATAAAAATAATAAAATTAAAAATCAAAACATAAATAAACATACAAAAAGTAAAACAGAAAAAAAAAGTTCTTCCATTCCCATACATGTATTTATATGAATGAATTATTTCCATGCTTCTGTCTACAAATACAAAAAAGAGGAATAAAACCTACCTTGAACCAAAAAAGAAAAAAATAAAAACAGCACCCACCAGTTATAAACAGGAAAACCCTATCAGGGCACTTGCTCCACAGGTAAAGAATCCTGAAGTTGGTCAGAGGTGGGTAATCATCTCCCATGCAGCCAGCAGCACCCCCGCAAGGAGCGTCCTCATTGCAAAGCTGGGGGACCGTGCTGAGGCATCTCTGAGTAAACGTGAGCTGAACTCCAGGCCAGCTGCTGCTGAACTGTTCCCACACTTCCCAGGTAAAACACCTGAATGTGTGCAAGGACTTGAAAGCCTAGAGGAAGGGTCGTAGAGCCACACCAGCAACAGCACGCAGGCCGACTTGGTGCCTGCAGGCCAGCCAGGATGGTCCCGGCCCCGGGCGCTCTTCTGGAAGCTTTCCATTTCCCTGCCTGAGATACCCCTCCTGTCCCGGCCCCCACTGCTTTTTTCCTTACTCACCTCTGCCCGGGGAGAAATTCCAGCAGCAGATATGGGTGACACATCCTCTTCTTTAGCAGTTGGCAGCTTGGCAACTCCTGCAGAAAGCCCAGCAGAGCCCCACTCACACCGGGCCACCCAAAAAACCGTGGCCCCTCACTCCCTCCCACCAGCCCAGCCCTGACACTGCTGACGAGGCAGAGAATATGGCGTCAGACACAACTGAAGGGGCTCTTGCTGCCTGGAGCGGTGTTTATATTGACCTCAAACCAGGCACACCTGGAGAGGGCTGGCCGGCAGTGTCAGGCTGCCCAGGTCAGCCAATCCTCGCCCCTCTGGGGCTCACAGCAGCAGAAAATGGACCTTGATGAAGCAACCAGGTCCAAGGAACGGGTGTGGGCTCCTGAGAGTCAGGATAGACAAGGGGCTGCAGCTCTGGCTTGTTTTCTAACAATTTTATCTGGCCCATGAGTGGCAGACAACTTCAAGAAGACCCTCTCCTAATGAGAGGAACCCAGGAGTCAGGGAGAGGAGGGGTGGTGGGTGGAGACAGAGGCCTGGTGTCCTGGCTGCAGTGGAAGTCTCTGGAAGACCAGGTGGAGGGAGGCTGCACAGAGTGACGCCCAGTATCACGGACCTGTTGGAGCTGCTGTTTGTTAGTTCAAGTCGTGCTCTGAGGTGCTCTGTGTCAGCCCTGAGCAACAGGTGAGCTGGGGGTGCTCTGCAACGGGGGCTATGTGCACGGTTCCTGTGCGCCCAGTCTTGCTGGGTACCTGCACAGGTGAGCACCATATCCTGGAAGGGGCCTGACCATGAGAGCCCCATTGCCTGCTGGGTACCTGCCCAGGTGAGCTCCAAATCGTGGGAGGGGCCTGACCATGAGAGCCCCGTGGGCTACTGGGTACTTGGTAAAGGACGTCAGGGCAGTGAAGCAACTGAGAATATACATCCAGGAGTTCCTAATTCCTACACACTGATGGTCATTCTACCATCCACCAGGACAGGGTATTCTCTATTAGACTTAGATGATGTCTTCTTCTGTATTCCATTAGTCCCAGAGTCAAAAGAAATTTTGAAGTAGCGAGGAGTCCAGCCGGTCTTTTTGGCCACCGTCACTGCAGTGTCTGTAGGTTTTTCTATGGTGACAGTGTGATATATGGTTCCCCCGCCAAGGTACAGGTTAGGATTAGGGTACGGGTTAGGGTACGGTTAGGATTAGCGTTAGGGTTACGGTTAGGATTAGCACTAGGGAATGGATACAGTTTATAGTACCAGTTAGTGTACGACAACGGGTTTGGTTAGAATCCGTGTTAGGGTGTGGGTTAGTGTTAGTATACAGGTTACGATTAGGTTGTGGGTTAGGGGACGGTTTAGGGTTAGGTTTAGCGTTAGGGAAAGGGTACGGATTAGGTCACTGTTTAGGGTACGACAACGGTTTAGGGTACCTGTTAGGGTTAGTGTTACTGTTAGTGTACGTGTTACAATTAGGACTTGGGTAAGTATAAGGGTTAGGGTTAGGGTACGTGTTAGTGTTAGTGTATGGGTTATTATTATGGCACAGCTTAGTGTAAGGTTTAGGGTTAGGGTTAGGGTTAGGGAACGGGTACGGTTTTGGTTACAGTTTAGTGTATGACAACATCAGCCTTAGGGGGTTTATCCAGGCACATTCACCTCTAGTGTATAAAAGAGGAACACCACTGGCAGGAAGGTCCGTTTCCCTGGTTACCAGAATGGGGAAAGCAGAAATGCTGCCACCAAATGGCCGTTGCCTGCAACAGCAGCTTTACAACCTGTGCTAATCAGCACTTCATATATGCACAAGTACTGGAGGGCTGTAAATGAAACCTACCCTCAAAATGTCTTCAGGGAGGTAATGGCCAAAATATTTCAAAATGTGGCACATATTTCAAGAAAACCATTTGAAGAGGTAAGCTGTACTCACAGTTTGAAGGAAAAAAAGGACATGCCTGAAAGCTAAATTTCAAGGCATTATGAGACACATGCAAATCCAACCACAAAGAGGTATCAGCTCACAGAAGTCAGAATAAAAGTTAGTAGAAAATCTACAAACAATAAATGCTGAAGGGGTTATGGAGAAGTGCATACCCTAAACTTTACATGGGACGTAACCTGGTAAGAGATATTAATGGAACAGAATGCAGGTGCCTTTACAAGGTAAACAATTGGCTACCATATGATCCAGCAGGCCCACTACTTGGTCTAAGGCCGAAGATGACAGAGTTGGAAAGACACAGGCAGGGAAATGTGCATTGCAGCAGTATTACAATAGCCAAGGCATGGAAGCAACCAAAAAGTCCATCAACAGATGAGTGGACAAAGAAGAACTGGTACATGTACAGACCGAATATTAGCCAAGGAAAAAAATGACACAATGCCATTTACAACACCGTAGACGAGTCTAGAAGTAATCACACAACTTGTCGTAAGTCAGAATGGGAAAGACACATATCCTATGATATCACTTATATCACTTATAGGTGTCACCTAAATACTGACACCAGTGAAGATATTTCCACAGAGAAAGGCAATCACAGATTTATTAAACAAACTTATGGTTCACCAATGGAAAGGTGTGAGGATTGGATACATTAGGATGTTGGGGTTAACAGAGATATACAAACACAGGTGAAGTATATAATCACCAGAGACCTGTAGAATACCAAGAGAAGACTACTGAACATTGTGTCATAACCTACATGGGAAAAGGATCCAAAGAACAAAAGATATGTGTATATGTGTAAAACAACCACATCTTGCACAGCTAGAACAAGCAAAACATCGTAATCACACTTGCTGTGATACAAAATGAAAATGAAATTTAAAAAACGAAGAAGAAGTAGTGGGATATAAAGTTAAGGGGCTTTATCCTGGCACATTCCATTCTAATTTACAACCTAGAACACGACTTCTATTAAGGCTCTGTTGCCCTAATAACCAGATTTGTTAAAGGAGAACTGTGCCTCTTTGTGGCCGTTTCACACAGCAGCAGCTCTAAACCCAGCGATAATGCTTGCTTGATATTCAAAGTAATTCCAGGCCTGTAAGTGACACCTGCCCTCTCAACAAATCCGTGGTTACTAAATCGAGCAAAAATCTCAAAAGACGTGCATATTTCAAAACGACAATTTAAAGAGGTATATTTTACGCACAGTTTGTATTCTCTTTCTTTTTCTCTCTGTTTTTTGGTTTAAAAAAAAGGGCAAGGAAAAATGCTCAACATCAGGAATTAATAAAGCCATGCAAATCCAGCCTACACAAACGTTCACCTCACAGCCGTCAGAATGATCACCAGCAAAAAACCCATATGTGTACCGCAGCACAATTTACAGTGTCTAAGACGGGGAAGCAACCCAAATATCCATCAGCAGATGGATGGATAAAGAAGTGGTACACGTTCACAGTGAAATATTACTCAGAAATGAAAAAGAATGAAGGAATGCCATTTGCAGCATCATGGATAGAATTAGAGATAATCATACTAAGTGAAGTAAGTCAGTCAGAAAGAGAAAGTCAAATATCATATGATACTACCTATATCTGAAATTTAAAAATTGATACCCATGAACTAATTTACAAGAGAGAAACAGGGACTTTCCAGGTTGTCCAATGGTTAAGAATCCGAGCTTCCACTTCAGGGGGCATGGGTTTGATCCCTGGTGTTGGGAGAACTAATATCACGCATGCCTCACGGTACGGCCAAACAAATAAAATAAAAGAGAGCGAAACAGACTCACAGACGTAGAAAACAAACTTATGGTTACCCATTGAGAAAGGTGGGCAGAAGGAATAAATCAGGAGGCTGGGAAAAATATTTACACACTAATACATATAAAATAGGTTATCAACAAGGACCTACTGTGTAACAAAGGGAACTCTACTCAACACTCTCTAATAACCTATATGGAAAAAGGATCTGAAGATGAACAGACATATGAATATACATAACCGAACAAGATTCTGTACGCCTACCACACACGGAATATTTTAAATCAACTTTACTTCAATAAAAAAGAAAAATTAAATTAAAACAAAAACAAGAAGTAACAGAACAGAAGATTTTGGGTGTTCGTTCTGTGACAGCCCACACTAATTTACAATCCAGGAGCCCATCTTCCACAGTGGGTCTGGTTACCCAAGTAACCAGAGAGGGGCATGAAGGAAATCCTACCGCCTGTGTCCATTTCCACAACAGCAACTTTAAAACATGTGCTTATGGGCACTTAATATTCACAAGGACTTCCAGGGTGTAAAGGACACCTGCCCTTTAACAGATGTCCTGTGGTATCTATCGAACAAAAATTCAACATACTCAGACTTTCAAAAAGCCAACGTCAACTGTAACTTTCTCCCATGATGGTAAAAAAAAAAAAAAAAAAACACATGCAAAGATGCTCAACATCTCGAATTATTAGACACATGCAAATCAAAACCACAACAAGGTATCACCTTGCACAGTCAGAATGGCCATCATCAAAGAGTTTACAAACCATAAATGCTGGAGAGGACTTGGAGAAAAGGGAACCCTCCTATGCTGTTGGTGAGATGTAAGCTGGTAACAGCCACTATAAAGCACAGTATGGAGATGCCTTTAAAAAGTAAAAATAGAGCTACCATATCATCCAGCAGTCCTACTCCTGGGCGTATATCTTCAGAAAGCCAGAATTCAAAAAGACAAATGCACCCAAACCCAAACATGCACTGCAGCACTATTTACAATAGCCAAGACATGGAGGCAACCAAAATGTCCATCAACAGATGAATGGATAATGAAAAGGTGCTACAGGTACACAATCAAATATTACTCAGAAATGAAAAAGCATGATCATCTCTAGGTCCGTTCCAGTTGCTGCAAATGGCATTATTTCATCCTAAGTGAAGTAAGTCAGATAGAAAAAGACAAATATCATATGATATCACTTATAGTGGCGTCGAAAAAGTGATAGAAATGAACAAATTTATGAAACAGAAACAAACCAACAGACTTCAGATATCCTTCAGGGAGAAAAAATTTTTAATCTGTTACCAATCATTAAATGTCAACCTGAAAAATGTAAGCAATAGATAACACTGTAAAGGCATTAATTCTCCCCAAATTAACCTATACCAGGCATTAGCAAACTAAACCTGGAGTTCACATCCAGCCTATCACCTTCTTTTGTAAATTAAATTTAATGAATGACCCCAAGAAAACCCATAATGAGAAGCCACGTCACACCTCTCAACGTGGCTATTATTCCAAAGTCTACAAATATGAAATGTTGTTCATGACACGGAGCAGGGAGTCCTAGCACACTGTTGCTGGGATTGTAAATTGGTACACCCACTATGAAAAGAATATGGAGGTCCTGAGAAAAGCTAAAAGTAGAACTATCACGTTAGCTAACAATTCCACTGCGTGGTGTATGTCCAAAGAAAATGAAGACACCAATTTGACAAGATACATGCATCCCAATGTTCATAGCAGCATTATTTACAATTGCCAACATATGGAAGCAAACTAAATGTCCATCAACAGACGAGTGGATAAAGAAGATGTGGTATGTATACACAATAGACGATTGCTCAGCCATTAAAAAGGATCAAATTCTGCCACTTGCAACAACGTGGATAGACCTAGAATAGTTATACCTACTTAAATAAGTTAGAGAAAGACAAATACTCTATGTCCTCACTTCTCTGTAGAATCTAAAATGCAAGAAAAGAATGTATAGAACAAAAGAGAAATAGACTCACAGAGAACAAATTACTGGTTACTGGTGAGGCAAGTGAAGGGGGGAGGGAAATACAGTAGTTTGTTTCTCTAAATCCAATACCCCTATGTATGAAATAAACAAACAAGGATCTATAGTACAACACAGGGAAATACAGCCATTATTGTGTAATCACTTTAGTGGAGCATGATCTATAAAAATATTCAATCCATATGTTGTACCCCTGAGACAAATCTAATATCGTAAATCAACTATACTTCAATTTAAGTAATCCATAGCGTGGCTGAATGGATTAAAGGAAGTTCAATTATACTGTGTACAAGAGATTCATGTTAACTTCTAATCCATATATAGTATAAAATTGAATGATTGGAAAAAAAAATACTCCATGAAATGATACTTGCCTGACTAGTCTATTATCAGGTAAAAAAGACTTGAAGTCAAACCTCTCAAAGGAAAGAAGGTTATCATATAATGATAAATGGATTCATTCATCAAGAAATCATGACACTTATAAATATGTATGCATCCAGCTTTGGAGCCTCTCAACATATAAAGAATATATTAACCCACGTGAAGGGGAAAATGTGCAGAAATAAAATAATGGTAAGAAACATCGATACCCAACTTTCAACACTGTATAGATCATCCGGGACATAATATCAATCAGGAAACACTGAACCTGACCACGCACTTGATATCAAATGAACCTAACATACATCTACAGTATATTCCACTCAACAGCAGCAAACCTTCCATTGTTCTTAAGTACACATAGAACATTGCCTAGGGTAGATCCTATGTTAAGGCACAAAACAAGTCTTCAAAAATCCAAGAATATTGAAATCATATCAAGGGTCATTTCCAACCACAATGGTATGAAACTGAAATTCAATAGGAAAAAGAATAATTGAAAATTAAAGAACACTTAGAAACTGAACAATAAGCTCCTGAATAGCCAATGCATACAGGAATAAATCAAAAGGGAAATTTAAAAGAAATCTTAAAGCAAACAAAATTGGAAACCCAAAGTACCTAAATTTATGGAATACAGGAACAAGACTGCAATTCAAAGAGTTATGTTTACAGTAATAAATGCATATATTTTCAAAGAATTCTTGAGAGGGGATCAAGATGATAGAGTAGGAAGATACTGAGCTCCCCTCCTGCCAAAGACACACCCAAATTACAACAACTTACACGGAAGGAAATTATCTCTGAAGACTAGCACGGAACGTTTTCCACAACTAAAGGTATAAGGAAGGAGAAACCACAAGGCAGGTAGGAGGACTGGAAACACAGTCTAATTGGAACCCACACATGGAGCACAGTGACCCACAGCTGGAAGATAGCACAACGGCATACGTCCTTCACATGGAGGGAAGGGTATGAGCCTGGCATTGGGCTGCTCAGCCCAGGGTTCCTACAGTGGAAGAAAAGAACACAGCAGGTCTGGCTTTGAAAACTTGCAGGGCTTATTTTCAGGAAATCTGGAGACTAAAGGAAACTGAGACTGCTCTCATAGGGCACACACAAATCTCACATGTTCTCAGTCCCTGTGCAGAGCCAACAGAGTGAAAGACACGTGTGCCAGACCCACTCGCTAATCTCGGAGAGCTTCTTGGAAAGGCAAGAGGCAACTGGGACTCCCACTAGGAACTGAGACATTGGCAAGCAACATTTTAGAGTCTTCCCTGGAACTGATTAGAATCAGGGACCTGCCCCATTTACCACCACGCCCATAGCACTCCTGCACCAGAAGCCCTCACAACCAGACACACTGGGGGCCTACGCTGTCCGCCTGTGCACCTGGAGCACCACACAGCCACCCATAATGGAGGGCTGCCTTGGATATCAGCACACCCATGGCAAGCAATCACATACTGCAGGGGCTCACAGCCATTTAGGCCAGAGTCCAATACCACCTACCAGCTTGTCTACAGCAGTTGACCCTGCCGTAAGAGAAAGGTGTGTGCAGCCCACACAGGGGACACCCCTGGAGCATGTGGCTCTCATGGCCAGAGGACAATGTGCTGCGGGGCCCTATCAGTCATCTCCTATATAAGGTCACTTCTCTGAGACCTGGGAATGTAACAACCTGAACCTAACGAATAAAGATGCACAGATAATTAGGAAACATAAGGAAATAGAGGAATATGTTACAAATGAAGTAACAAGACACGACATCAGAAAAAGAACTGAATAAAACGGGGATAAGCATTCTACCCGATACAAAAAAGTGTTCACAGTAATGATTATAAAGACGCTCACCCACGTCAGGAGAAGAATAGATGGACACAGTGAGAATTTCAACGGAGTAATAACATGTCAAAAAGAACCAAACAGTGAACAATACAATAAAAGAGATTAAAACACACACACACACACACACACACACACACAAACACACACACACGTACATGAGAGAAGCCACATTATACTGTATGATACAGAAAAACAGATCAGTGAAATGGAAAACGTAGCAGTGAAAATCACCCAAACTGAATAGCACAAAGTAAAAGCAATTAAGAGTATACGTAAAGGGACCTCTGAGACAACATCAAGAATATTAACATGAGCATTACAGGGGCCCCCGAACGACGAGAAGAGAGAAACGGGCAGATAACTTATTGGAGGATAGAGTAACTGATAACTTTCCTAACCTGGGGAAAGAAACACACATCCAAGTCCAGGAAAAACAGAGTCCCAAACAAGATGCAGACAAACAGGTCCACACCAAGACATATTATAAAGCTCCAAAAATTTTTAAATTTAAAGAGTGATCACAGAGGCAGTGAAATAAAAGGGTCTAGTTATGTTCAAGGTATTCCCATAAGACTGTCAGATGACTTCTCAGCACAATTTTCAGACTAGGAGAGAATGACAGGATATAATCAATGGGCTAAAAAGAAAAAGTCTACAACAGGAATACTCTACCAGCAAGATTATTATTCAGAATTGCAGGAGAGGGCTTCCCTGATGTCACACTGGTTGAGAATCTGCCTGCCAATGCAGGGGACGTGGGTTTGAGCCCTGATCCAGGAAGATCCCACATGCCACGGAGCAACTAAGCCTGTGTGCAACAACTACTGAGCCTGTGCTCTAGAGCCCACGAGACACAACTACTGAGCCTGCTAGCCACAACTACTGAAGCCTGAGCACCTAGAGCCCATGTTGCACAACAAGGAGAGCCACTGCAATGAGAAGCCCATGCACCACAATGGCCCATGTACCACAACGAAGAGTAGCCTCCACTTGCCACAACTAGAGAGGAGTCCACGCGCTGCAATGAAAACCTAATACAGCCAAAAATAAATAAATAAATAAATAAATTTATGGAGGAAAGAAAGAATTGAAGGAGAGATCAAGAGTTTCCCAGACGAGCAAAAGCTGAAAGAGTTCATCACTAATAAACCAGCCTTATATGCAATGTTGAAAGAATTTACTTAAGCTTAAAAGAAGTCTCACTAATTTCTGATAGTAACAAGAAAACAAACAAAAGTAAAACTCTCACTGAAAAGCCTACACATAGAGTAAGGGTAATAGATCAAACATTTTTTTAGCTTCTGTAAAGAATAAAAGACAATAGTAGTATGTTTTTTTAAAAAAAGAGAGGGCCCAAATAAACCAGAAATGAAAGCGAGGATGTTACAACAGACACCACAGAAATACAAAGTATCCTAAGATACACACAGGGTAACTCAGGGCTCAGACTGGACAGAGCCCAGTCTCCCTTCCACTGTACATGAGTTACAGGAGCCTCAGGAACTGAGGAGGGGGTCCCTGAGGGGAGGCACAAGATAGAAGATGTTAGGCATTAACCTGACTGTATTTATGTTAAACCTGCCTGAACTACATTCACATGAGATTGTTTTGTCCTGAATGTACATTGGCACCTTTAGTCTGAACTGCAGATCTTTGGCTTCACCACCTCCACTGACAGCATTAGCTTCACCTGCTGTGGACCATCTCCTATAAGATTTCTAGAACCACAAAGCATCGAAGTTTCACAGGACACAGAGTCTGTGAGACTCCACTCAGAGTCTCAGAGTCTCAACCCCACTCAGAGACGTAGAGTCACAACAGAGACTCCACTCTTGGAGGACACACACAGTAGTGTGCACATCAGGACCCAAGGGAAGGAGCAGTGACCCCACAGGAGACTGAGAAGACCTACCTGCTACTTTTAGAGGGTCTCCTGCAGAGGCGGGGGGTGACTGGGGCTCACCGTGCGGACAAGGACACTGGCAGCAGAAGTTCTGGGAAGTCCTCCTTAGCGTGAGCCCTCCCAGAGTCCGCAGGTAGCCCCACCAAAGAGCCAGGTAGGTCACAGTTCTGGGTCGCCTCAGGCCAAACAACAAACAGAGAGGGAACTCTGCCCCATGCATCAGCAGACAAACGGATTAAAGTTTTATTGAGTTCTGCCCACCAGAGCAACACCCAGCTCTACCCACCACCAGCCCCTCACATCAGGAATGCTGCACAAGCCTCTAAGATAGACTCATCCAGCAGAGAGCAGACAGCAGAAGCAAGAAGAACTACAGTTCTTCAGCCTGTGGATGGAGAACCACATGCACAGAAAGATAGACAAAATGAAAAGGCAGAGGAATTTGTACCAGATGAAGGAACAAGATAAAACCCCAGAAAAACAACTAAATGAGGTGGAGATAGGCAACCTTCCAGAAAAAGAATTCAGAATAATGATAGTGAAGATGACCCAAGACCTTGGAAAAGGAATGGAGGCAAAGATCGAGAAGATGCAAGAAATAGTTAACAAAGACCTAGAAGAACTAAAGAACAAACAAACAGAGATGAACAATACAATAACTGAAATGAAAAATACACTAGAAGGGGGCTTCCCTGGTGGCGCAGCGGTTGAGAGTCCACCTGCCGATGCAGGGGACATGGGTTCGTGCCCTGGTCTGGTAAGATCCCACATGCCACGGAGCGGCTGGGCCTGTGAGCCATGGCCGCTGAGCCTGCGCATCCAGAGCCTGTGCTCCACAATGGGAGAGGTCACAAAAGTGAGAGGCCCGTGTACCCCACACACACACACACACACACACACACAAATACACTAGAAGGAATCAATAGTAGACTAACTGAGGCAGAAGAACGGATAACTGGCCTGGAGACAGAAAGGTGGAATTCACTGCTGCAGAAAAGAATAAAGAAAAAAGAATGAAAAGAAATGAAGACAGCTTAAGAGACCTCTGGGATAACATTAAATGCAACAAATTTTGCATTACAGGGATCCCAGAAGGTGAAGACAGAGAGAAAGGACCCGAGAAAATATCTGAAGAGATTATAGTCGAAAACTTCCCTAGCATGGGAAAAGAAATAGCAGCCACCCAAGTCCAGAAAGCACAGAGAGTCCCAGGCAGGGTAAACCCAAGAAGAAAAATGCCGAGACACATAATAATCAAACTGACAAAAATTAAAGACAAAGAAAAATTATTGAAAGCACAAGGGAAAAATGACAACATACAAGGGAACTCCCATAAGGTTAACAGCTGATTTCTCAGCAGAAACTCTACACACCAGAAGGGAGTGGGCTGATATATTTAAAGTGATGAAAGGGAAGAACCTACAACCAAAAGAACTCTACCCAGCAAGATCTCATTCAGATTCGATGGAGAAATCAAAAGCCTTACAGACAAGCAAAAGCTAAGAGAACTCAGCACCACCAAACCAGCTCTACAACAAATGCTAAAGGAACCTATCTAAGTGGGAAACACAACAGAAGAAAAGAAGCTACAAAAACAGACACATAACAATTAAGAAAACAGTAATAGGAATATACATATCAATATTTACCTTAAATGTGAATGGATTAAATGCTCCAAACAAAAGACACAGTCTTGCTGAATGGATACAAAAACAAGATCCATATATATGCTGTCTATAAGAGACCCATTTCAGACCTAGGGAAACATACAGACTGAAAGTGAGGGGATGGAAAAGGATATTCCTCGCAAATGAAAATCAAAAGGAAGCTGGAGTAGCAATACTCACATCAGATACAATAGACTTTAAAATAAAGAATGTTACAAGAGACAAGGAAGGACACTACCTAATAATCAAGGGATCAGTCCAAGAAGAAGACATAACAATTATAAACATATATGTGCCCCACATAGGAGCACCTCAATACATAAGGCAACTGCTAACAGCTATAAAAGAGAAAATCGACAGTAACACAATAATAGCAGGGACTTTAACACTTTACTTACACCAATGGAGATCATCCAGACAGAAAATTAATAAGGAAACACAAACTTCAAATGACACAATAGACCAAATAGATTTAATTGATATCTATAGGACATTCCATCCAAAAACAGCAGATTACATGTTCTTCTCAACTTCACGCAGAACATTCTCCAGGATAGATCACATCTTGGGTCACAAATAAAGCCTCAGGAAATTTAAGAAAACTGAAATCATATCAAGCATCTGTTCTGACCACAAGGTTATGAGATTAGAAATCAATTACAGGGAAAATATATGTAAAAAACAGAAACACATGGAGGCTCAACAATACGTCACTAAATAACCAAGACATCACTGAAGAAAGAAAAGAGGAAATTAAAAACAACCTAGAGAAAAATGACAACAAAAACATGACGATCCAAAACCTACGGGATGCAACAAAAGCAGTCCTAAGAGGGAAGTTTATAGCAATACAAGCCCACCTCAAGAAACCAGAAAACTCTCAAATAAACAATCTAACCTTACACCTAAAGGAATTAGAGAAAGAAGAAAGAAACCCAAAGTTAGTAGAAAGAAAGACATCATAAAGATCAGAGCAGAAATAAATGAAATAGAAACAAAGAAAACAATAGCAAAGATCAATAAAACTAAAATCTGGTTCTTTGAGAAGATAAACAAAGATGATCAATCGTTAGCCAGACTCAAGGAAAAGAGGGAGAGGACTCAAATCAATAAAATTAGAAGTGAAAAGGGAGAAGTTGCAACAGACACCACAGAAATACAAAGCATCCTAAGAGACTTCTACAAGCAACTCTATGCCAATAAAATGGACAACCTGGAAGAAATGGACAAATTCTTAGAAAGGTATAACCTTCCAAGACTGAAAGAGGAATAAATAGAAAATATGAATAGGCCAATCACAAGTAATGAAATTGAAACTGTGATGAAAAATCTTCCAACAAACGAAAGTCCAGAACCAGATGGCATCAGAGGTGAATTCTATCAAATATCTAGACAAGAGCTAACACCCAACCTTCTCAAACTCTTCAGAAATTTGCAGGGAAAGGAACACTCCCAAACTCATTCTATGAGGCCACCATCACACTGATACCAAAACCAGACAATGGTACTACAGAAAAAGAAAATTATTAGAGGCCAATATTACTGATGAATATAGATGTAAAAATCCTCAACAAAATAATAGCAAACAGAATTGAACAACACATTAAAAAGATCATACACCATGATCAGGTGGGGTCTATCCCAGGAATGCAAGGGTTCTTCAATATACACAAATCAATCAATGTGATACACCACATTAACAAATTGTAGAATAAAAACATCATCTCAATAGAAGCAGGAAAAAATGTTGACAAAATTCAACACCCATTTATGATTAAAAAGTCTCCAGAAAGTGAACACTGAGGAAATCTACCTCAACATAATAAAGGCCATATATGACAAACCCACAACAAACATCATTCTCAATGGTGAAAAACTACAAGAATTTCCTCTAAGATCAGGAACAAGACAAGGATGTCCACTCTCACCAGTATTATTCAACATAGTTGTGGAAGTCTTAGACACAGCAATCAGAGAAAGAAAGAAAGAAAAGCAATACAAATTGGAAAAGAAGTAAAATTATCACTGTTTGCAAATGACACGATACTACACATACTGAATCTTAAAGATGACACTAGAAAATTACTAGAGCTAATCAATGAATTTGGTAAAGTTGCAGGATACAAAATTAATGCACAGAAATCTCTTGCATTCCTCTACACTAACAATGAAAGATCAGAAAGAGAAATTAAGGAAACAATCCCATACACGATTGCAACAAAAACAATAAAATATGTAGGAATGAACCGACCTAAGGAGGTCAAAGTCCTATACTCAGAAAACTATAAGACACTGCTGAAAGAAATCAAAGATTATATAAACAGATGGGAGTATTAACCATATGCTTGGATTAGAAGAATCAATGTTGTGAAAATGACTATACTACCCAAAGCAATCTACAGATTCAGTGCAATCCCTATCAAATTATCAGTGGCATTTTCTACAGAACTAGAACAAAAAAATCTTAAAATTTGTATGGAGACACAAAACACCCCGAATAGCCAAATCAGTCTTGAGGGAAATTAAAAGAGCTGGAGGAATCAGACTTCCTGACTTCAGACTATACTACAAAGCTTCAGTAATCAAGACTATATGGTACTGGCACCAAAACAGAAATATAGATCAATGGAACAGGATAGAAATCCCAGAGATAAACCTACATACTTATGGCTAACTCATCTATGACAAAGGAGGCAAGGATAAACAATGGAGAAAAGACAGTCTCTTCAGTAGGTGGTGCTGGGAAAACTGGACAGTTACACGTAAAAGAATGAAATTAGAACATCCATAACACCATACACAAAAATAAACTCCAAATAGATTAGAGATCTAAATGTTAAAGACCAGACGCTATTAAACTCTTAGAAGAAAACATAGGCAGAACACCCTATGACATAAATCACAGCAAGATCCTATTTGACCCACCTCCTAGAGAAATGGAAACAAAAACAAAAATAAACAAATGGGACCTAATGAAACTTAAAAGCTTTTGCACAGCAAAGGAACACATAAAGAAGACGAAAAGACAACCCTCAGAATGGGAGAAAATATTTTCAAATGACGCAAATGACAAAGGATTAATCTCCAAAATTTACAAGCAGCTCATGTAGCTCAATATCACAAAAACAAACAACCCAATCCAGGAATGGGCAGAAGAACCTAAATAGACATTTCTCCAAAGACGATATACAGGTTGCCAACAAACACATGAAAGGATGCTGAACATCACTAATCACTACAGAAATGTGAATCAAAACTACAGTGAGGTATCACTCACAGCAGTCCGAATGGCAATCATCAAAAAATCTACAAAAAATAAATGCTGGAGAGGCATTTATTGGAGAAAAGGGAACACTCTTTCAGTGTTGGTGGGAATGTAAATTGATATAGCCATTAGGGAGAACGGTATGGAGGTTCCTTAAAAAACTAAAAATAGAAGTACCATACGACCCAGCAATCCAACTCCTGGGCATTTACCCTGAGAGGACCATAATTCAAAAAGAGTTATGTTCAACAATGTTCATTGCAGCTCTATTTACAACAGCCAGGACATAGAAGCAACCTAAGTGTCATCGACTGATGAATGGATAAAGAAGATCTGGCACATATATACAATGGAATATCACTCAGCCATAAAAGGAAACAAAACTGAGTTATTTGTAGCGAGATGGATGGATGTAGAGACTGTCCTACACAGTAAAGTAAGTCAGAAAGAGAAAAACAAATAGCGTGTGCTAACACAGATATATGGAGTCTAAAGAAAAAAAAGTTTATGAAGAACCCAGGGGCGGGACAGGATTAAGGACACAGACGTACAGAAAGGACTTGAGCACACGGGGAGGGGGAAGGGTAAGCTGGGACAAAGTGAGAGAGTGGCACGTACATATATACATTACCGAATGTAACATCGATAGTTACTGGGAAGAAGCCACATAGCACAGGGAGATCAGCTCAGTGCTTTGTGAACACCTAAAGTGCTGGGATAGAGACAGTGAGAGAGAGGTGCAAGAGAGAGGGGATATGGTGGTATACATATAGCTCATTCGCTCTGTTATACAGCAGAAACTAACACATCATTGTAAAGCAATTATACTCCAATAAAGTTGTAAAATGAAAAAAAAAAGAAAGCCCAGAGATAAACCTACATACCAGTGGTCAATAATCTATGACACAGGAGGCAAGACTATACAATGGAGAAAAGACAGTCTCTTCACTCAGTGGTTCTGGGAAAAATGGGCAGCTAAATGTAAAAGAATGAAATTAGAATACTCCCTAACACCATACAGAAAAAGAAATTCAAAATGGATTAGAGACCTTAATGTAAGACCGGACCGTATAAAACTGTTAGAGGAGAAAATAGGAAGAATACTCTGACATAAATCACAGCAAGATCTTTTTTGATCCACCTCCTAGAGTAATGCAATAAAAAAGAAAAATAAACAAATGGGACCTAATGAAACATAAAAGCTTTTGCAAAGCAAAGGAAAGTAAAAACAAGACGAAAAGACAACCCTCGGAATGGGAGAATATATTTGCAAATGAGTCAACAGACAAAGGATTAATCTCCAATAATATATAAACAGCACATGCAGCTCAAAAGTAAAAAAACCAAACAACCCAATACAAAAATGGCAGAAGATCTAAATAGACATTGATTCCAAGAAGAGAGAGAGATGGCCAAGAAGCACACGAAAAGCTTCTCAACATCACTAATTATTAGAGAAATGCAAATCAAAACTACAATGAGGAACCGCCTCACACCTGTTAGAATGGACATCATCGGAAAATCTACAAACAACAAATGCTGGGGAGGGTGTGGAGAAAAGGAACCCTCTTCCACTATTGGTGGGAATGTAAATTGATACAGTCACTATGGAGAACAATATGGAGGTTCCTTAAAAATCTAAAAATAGAATTACCATATGATCCAGCAATCTCACTACTGGGCATATACCCAGAGAAAAACATAAATCGAAAAGACACATTCACCACAGTGTTCATTGCAGCACTATTTACGATAGCCAGGTAATGGGAGCAACCTAAATGCACACAGAGAGACGAATGGATAAAGATGTGGTACATATATAAAATGGAATGTTACTCGGCCATAAAAAGGAATGAAACTGGGTCATTTGTACAGACGTCGATGGACCTAAAGACTGTCGTACAGAGTGAAGTAAGTCAGAAAGAGAAAAAGAAATATTGTATATTAATGCATATATGTGGAACCAAGAAAAATGGAACAGATGAACTGCTTTGCAGGGCAGAAATAGAGACACATATGTAGAGAACAAACATATGGACACCAAGGGGGGAAAGCCGTCGGGGGTGGGGAAGGGGGTAGCGCTGGGATGAATTCGGAGTTTGGGATTGACTTGTATACACCCATAGGTATAAAATCGATAACCAGAAAGAACCTGCTGTATAAAAATAATAAAATTAAAAATTAAAACATAAATAAACATACAAAAAGTAAAACAGAAAAAAACAGTTCTTCCATTCCCATACATGTATTTATATGAATGAATTATTTCCATGCTTCTGTCTATAAATACAAAAAAAGAGGAGTAAAACCTACCTTGAACCAAAAAAGAAAAGAATAAAAACAGAACCCACCAGTTATAAACAGGAAAACCCTATCAGGGCACTTACTCCACAGGTAAGGAATCCTGAAGTTGGTCAGAGGTGGGTAATCATCTCCCATGCGGCCAGCAGCACCCCCGCAAGGAGCGTCCTCATTGCAAAGCTGGGGGACCGTGCTGAGGCATCTCTGAGTAAACGTGAGCTGAACTCCAGGCCAGCTGCTGCTGAACTGTTCCCACACTTCCCAGGTAAAACACCTGAATGTGTGCAAGGACTTGAAAGCCTAGAGGAAGGGTCGTAGAGCCACACCAGCAACAGCACGCAGGCCGACTTGGTGCCTGCAGGCCAGCCAGGATGGTCCCGGCCCCGGGCGCTCTTCTGGAAGCTTTCCATTTCCCTGCCTGAGATACCCCTCCTGTCCCGGCCCCCACTGCTTTTTTCCTTACTCACCTCTGCCCGGGGAGAAATTCCAGCAGCAGATATGGGTGACACATCCTCTTCTTTAGCAGTTGGCAGCTTGGCAACTCCTGCAGAAAGCCCAGCAGAGCCCCACTCACACCGGGCCACCCAAAAAACCGTGGCCCCTCACTCCCTCCCACCAGCCCAGCCCTGACACTGCTGACGAGGCAGAGAATATGGCGTCAGACACAACTGAAGGGGCTCTTGCTGCCTGGAGCGGTGTTTATATTGACCTCAAACCAGGCACACCTGGAGAGGGCTGGCCGGCAGTGTCAGGCTGCCCAGGTCAGCCAATCCTCGCCCCTCTGGGGCTCACAGCAGCAGAAAATGGACCTTGATGAAGCAACCAGGTCCAAGGAACGGGTGTGGGCTCCTGAGAGTCAGGATAGACAAGGGGCTGCAGCTCTGGCTTGTTTTCTAATAATTTTATCTGGCCCATGAGTGGGAGACAACTTCAAGAAGACCCTCTCCTAATGAGAGGAACCCAGGAGTCAGGGAGAGGAGGGGTGGTGGGTAGAGACAGAGGCCTGGTGTCCTGGCTGCAGTGGAAGTCTCTGGAAGACCAGGTGGAGGGAGGCTGCACAGAGTGACGCCCAGTATCACGGACCTGTTGGAGCTGCTGTTTGTTAGTTCAAGTCGTGCTCTGAGGTGCTCTGTGTCAGCCCTGAGCAACAGGTGAGCTGGGGGTGCTCTGCAATGGGGGCTATGTGCACGGTTCCTGTGTGCCCAGTCTTGCTGGGTACCTGCACAGGTGAGCACCATATCCTGGAAGGGGCCTGACCATGAGAGCCCCGTGGGCTACTGGGTACTTGGTAAAGGACGTCAGGGCAGTGAAGCAACTGAGAATATACATCCAGGAGTTCCTAATTCCTACACACTGATGGTCATTCTACCATCCACCAGGACATGGTATTCTCTATTAGACTTAGATGATGTCTTCTTCTGTATTCCATTAGTCCCAGAGTCAAAAGAAATTTTGAAGTAGCGAGGAGTCCAGCCGGTCTTTTTGGCCACCATCACTGCAGTGTCTGTAGGTTTTTCTATGGTGACAGTGTGATATACGGTTCCCCCGCCAAGGTACAGGTTAGGATTAGGGTACGGGTTAGGGTACGGTTAGGATTAGCGTTAGGGTTACGGTTAGGATTAGCATTAGGGAATGGATACAGTTTATAGTACCAGTTAGTGTACGACAACGGGTTTGGTTAGAATCCGTGTTAGGGTGTGGGTTAGTGTTAGTATACGGGTTAGGATTAGGTTGTGGGTTAGGGGACGGTTTAGGGTTAGGTTTAGCGTTAGGGAAAGGGTACGGATTAGGTCACTGTTTAGGGTACGACAACGGTTTAGGGTACCTGATAGGGTTAGTGTTACTGTTAGGGTACGTGTTACAATTAGGACTTGGGTAAGTATAAGGTTTAGGGTTAGGGTTAGGGTACGTGTTAGTGTTCGTGTATGGTTTATTATTATGGCACAGCTTAGTGTAAGGTTTAGGATTAGGGTTAGGGTTAGGGAACGGGTACGGTTTTGGTTACAGTTTAGTGTATGACAACATCAGCCTTAGGGGGTTTATCCAGGCACATTCACCTCTAGTGTATAAAAGAGGAACACCACTGGCAGGAAGGTCCGTTTCCCTGGTTACCAGAATGGGGAAAGCAGAAATGCTGCCACCAAATGGCCGTTGCCTGCAACAGCAGCTTTACAACCTGTGCTAATCAGCACTTCATATGCACAAGTACTGGAGGGCTGTAAATGAAACCTACCCTCAAAATGTCTTCAGGGAGGTAATGGCCAAAATATTTCAAAATGTGGCACATATTTCAAGAAAACCATTTGAAGAGGTAAGCTGTACTCACAGTTTGAAGGAAAAAAAGGACATGCCTGAAAGCTAAATTTCAAGGCATTATGAGACACATGCAAATCCAACCACAAAGAGGTATCAGCTCACAGAAGTCAGAATAAAAATTAGTAGAAAATCTACAAGCAATAAATGCTGAAGGGGTTATGGAGAAGTGCATACCCTAAACTTTACATGGGACGTAACCTGGTAAGAGCCATTAATGGAACAGAATGGAGGTGCCTTTACAAGGTAAACAATTGGCTACCATATGATCCAGCAGGCCCACTACTTGGTCTAAGGCCGAAGATGACAGAGTTGGAAAGACACAGGCAGGGAAATGTGCATTGCAGCAGTATTACAATAGCCAAGGCATGGAAGCAACCAAAAAGTCCATCAACAGATGAGTGGACAAAGAAGAACTGGTATATGTACAGACCGAATATTAGCCAAGGAAAAAAATGACACAATGCCATTTACAACACCGTAGACGAGTCTAGAAGTAATCACACAACTTGTCGTAAGTCAGAATGGGAAAGACACATATCCTATGATATCACTTATATCACTTATAGGTGTCACCTAAATACTGACACCAGTGAAGATATTTCCACAGAGAAAGGCAATCACAGATTTACTAAACAAACTTATGGTTCACCAATGGAAAGGTGTGAGGATTGGATACATTAGGATGTTGGGGTTAACAGAGATATACAAACACAGGTGAAGTATATAATCACCAGAGACCTGTAGAATACCAAGAGAAGACTACTGAACATTGTGTCATAACCTACATGGGAAAAGGATCCAAAGAACAAAAGATATGTGTATATGTGTAAAACAACCACATCTTGCACAGCTAGAACAAGCAAAACATCGTAATCACACTTGCTGTGATACAAAATGAAAATGAAATTTAAAAAACGAAGAAGAAGTAGTGGGATATAAAGTTAAGGGGCTTTATCCTGGCACATTCCATTCTAATTTACAACCTAGAACACGACTTCTATTAAGGCTCTGTTGCCCTAATAACCAGATTTGTTAAAGGAGAACTGTGCCTCTTTGTGGCCGTTTCACACAGCAGCAGCTCTAAACCCAGCGATAATGCTTGCTTGATATTCAAAGTAATTCCAGGCCTGTAAGTGACACCTGCCCTCTCAACAAATCCGTGGTTACTAAATCGAGCAAAAATCTCAAAAGACGTGCATATTTCAAAACGACAATTTAAAGAGGTATATTTTACGCACAGTTTGTATTCTCTTTCTTTTTCTCTCTGTTTTTTGGTTTAAAAAAAAGGGCAAGGAAAAATGCTCAACATCAGGAATTAATAAAGCCATGCAAATCCAGCCTACACAAACGTTCACCTCACAGCCGTCAGAATGATCACCAGCAAAAAACCCATATGTGTACCGCAGCACAATTTACAGTGTCTAAGACGGGGAAGCAACCCAAATATCCATCAGCAGATGGATGGATAAAGAAGTGGTACACGTTCACAGTGAAATATTACTCAGAAATGAAAAAGAATGAAGGAATGTCATTTGCAGCATCGTGGATAGAATTAGAGATAATCATACTAAGTGAAGTAAGTCAGTCAGAAAGAGAAAGTCAAATATCATATGATACTACCTATATCTGAAATTTAAAAATTGATACCCATGAACTAATTTACAAGAGAGAAACAGGGACTTTCCAGGTTGTCCAATGGTTAAGAATCCGAGCTTCCACTTCAGGGGGCATGGGTTTGATCCCTGGTGTTGGGAGAACTAATATCACGCATGCCTCACGGTACGGCCAAACAAATAAAATAAAAGAGAGCGAAACAGACTCACAGACGTAGAAAACAAACTTATGGTTACCCATTGAGAAAGGTGGGCAGAAGGAATAAATCAGGAGGCTGGGAAAAATATTTACACACTAATACATATAAAATAGGTTATCAACAAGGACCTACTGTGTAACAAAGGGAACTCTACTCAACACTCTCTAATAACCTATATGGAAAAAGGATCTGAAGATGAACAGACATATGAATATACATAACTGAACAAGATTCTGTACGCCTACCACACACAGAATATTTTAAATCAACTTTACTTCAATAAAAAAGAAAAATTAAATTAAAACAAAAACAAGAAGTAACAAAACAGAAGATTTTGGGTGTTCGTTCTGTGACAGCCCACACTAATTTACAATCCAGGAGCCCATCTTCCACAGTGGGTCTGGTTACCCAAGTAACCAGAGAGGGGCATGAAGGAAATCCTACCGCCTGTGTCCATTTCCACAACAGCAACTTTAAAACATGTGCTTATGGGCACTTAATATTCACAAGGACTTCCAGGGTGTAAATGACACCTGCCCTTTAACAAATGTCCTGTGGTATCTATCGAACAAAAATTCAACATACTCAGACTTTCAAAAAGCCAACGTCAACTGTAACTTTCTCCCACGGTGTTAAAAAAAAAAAAAAACACATGCAAAGATGCTCAACGTCTCGAATTATTAGACACATGCAAATCAAAACCACAACAAGGTATCACCTTGCACAGTCAGAATGGCCATCATCAAAGAGTTTACAAACCATAAATGCTGGAGAGGACTTGGAGAAAAGGGAACCCTCCTATGCTGTTGGTGAGATGTAAGCTGGTAACAGCCACTATAAAGCACAGTATGGAGATGCCTTTAAAAAGTAAAAATAGAGCTACCATATCATCCAGCAGTCCTACTCCTGGGCATACATCTTCAGAAAGCCAGAATTCAAAAAGACAAATGCACCCAAACCCAAACATGCACTGCAGCACTATTTACAATAGCCAAGACATGGAGGCAACCAAAATGTCCATCAACAGATGAATGGATAATGAAAAGGTGCTACAGGTACACAATCAAATATTACTCAGAAATGAAAAAGCATGATCATCTCTAGGTCCATTCCAGTTGCTGCAAATGGCATTATTTCATTCTAAGTGAAGTAAGTCAGATAGAAAAAGACAAATATCATATGATATCACTTATAGTGGAGTCGAAAAAGTGAGAGAAATGAACAAATTTATGAAACAGAAACAAACCAACAGACTTCAGATATCCTTCAGGGAGAAAAAATTTTAAATCTGTTACCAATCATTAAATGTCAACCTGAAAAATGTAAGCAATAGATAACACTGTAAAGGCATTAATTCTCCCCAAATTAACCTATACCAGGCATTAGCAAACTAAACCTGGAGATCACATCCAGCCTATCACCTTCTTTTGTAAATTAAATTTAATGAATGACCCCAAGAAAACCCATAATGAGAAGCCACGTCACACCTCTGAACGTGGCTATTATTCCATAGTCTACAAATATGAAATGCTGTTCATGACACGGAGCAGGGAGTCCTAGCACACTGTTGGTGGGATTGTAAATTGGTACACCCACTATGAAAAGAATATGGAGGTCCTGAGAAAAGCTAAAAGTAGAACTCTCACGTTAGCTAACAATTCCACTGCGTGGTGTATGTCCAAAGAAAATGAAGACACCAATTTGACAAGATACATGCCTCCCAATGTTCATAGCAGCATTATTTACAATTGCCAACATATGGAAGCAAACTAAATGTCCATCAACAGACGAGTGGATAAAGAAGATGTGGTATGTATACACAATAGACGATTGCTCAGCCATTAAAAAGGATCAAATTCTGCCACTTGCAACAACGTGGATACACCTAGAATAGTTATACCTACTTAAATAAGTTAGAGAAAGACAAATACTCTATGTCCTCACTTCTCTGTAGAATCTAAAATGCAAGAAAAGAATCTATAGAACAAAACAGAAATAGACTCACAGAGAACAAATTAGTGGTTACTGGTGAGGCAAGTGAAGGGGGGAGGGAAATACAGTAGTTTGTTTCTCTAAATCCAATACCCCTATGTATGAAATAAACAAACAAGGATCTATAGTACAACACAGGGAAATACAGCCGTTATTGTGTAATCACTTTAGTGGAGCATGATCTATAAAAATATTCAATCCATATGTTGTACCCCTGAGACAAATCTAATATCGTAAATCAACTATACTTCAATTTAAGTAATCCATAGCGTGGCTGAATGGATTAAAGGAAGTTCAATTATACTGTGTACAAGAGATTCATGTTAACTTCTAATCCATATATAGTATAAAATTGAATGATTGGAAAAAAAAATACTCCATGAAATGATACTTGCCTGACTAGTCTATTATCAGGTAAAAAAGACTTGAAGTCAAACCTCTCAAAGGAAAGAAGGTTATCATATAATGATAAATGGATTCATTCATCAAGAAATCATGACACTTATAAATATGTATGTATCCAGCTTTGGAGCCTCTCAACATATAAAGAATATATTAACCCACGTGAAGGGGAAAATGTGCAGAAATAAAATAATGGTAAGAAACATCGATACCCAACTTTCAACACTGTATAGATCATCCGGGACATAATATCAATCAGGAAACACTGAACCTGACCACGCACTTGATATCAAATGAACCTAACATACATCTACAGTATATTGCACTCAACAACAGCAAACCTTCCATTGTTCTTAAGTACACATAGAACATTGCCTAGGGTAGATCCTATGTTAAGGCACAAAACAAGTCTTCAAAAATCCAAGAATATCGAAATCATATCAAGGGTCATTTCCAACCACAATGGTATGAAACTGAAATTCAATAGGAAAAAGAATAATTGAAAATTAAAGAACACTTAGAAACTGAACAATAAGCTCCTGAATAGCCAATGCATACAGGAATAAATCAAAAGGGAAATTTAAAAGAAATCTTAAAGCAAACAAAATTGGAAACCCAAAGTACCTAAATTTATGGAATACAGGAACAAGACTGCAATTCAAAGAGTTATGTTTACAGTAATAAATGCATATATTTTCAAAGAATTCTTGAGAGGGGATCAAGATGATAGAGTAGGAAGATACTGAGCTCCCCTCCTGCCAAAGACACACCCAAATTACAACAACTTACACGGAAGCAAATTATCTCTGAAGACTAGCAGGGAACGTTTTCCACAACTAAAGGTATAAGGAAGGAGAAACCACAAGGCAGGTAGGAGGACTGGAAACACAGTCTAATTGGAACCCACACATGGAGCACAGTGACCCACAGCTGGAAGATAGCACAACGGCATACGTCCTCCACATGGACGGAAGGGTATGAGCCTGGCATTAGGCTGCTCAGCCCAGGGTTCCTACAGTGGAAGAAAAGAACACAGCAGGTCTGGCTTTGAAAACTTGCAGGGCTTATTTTCAGGAAATCTGGAGACTAAAGGAAACTGAGACTGCTCTCATAGGGCACACACAAATCTCACATGTTCTCAGTCCCTGTGCAGAGCCAACAGAGTGAAAGACACGTGTGCCAGACCCACTCGCTAATCTCGGAGAGCTTCTTGGAAAGGCAAGAGGCAACTGGGACTCCCACTAGGAACTGAGATATTGGCAAGCAACATTTTAGAGTCTTCCCTGGAACTGATTAGAATCAGGGACCTGCCCCATTTACCACCACGCCCATAGCACTCCTGCACCAGAAGCCCTCACAACCAGACACACTGGGGGCCTACGCTGTCCGCCTGTGCACCTGGAGCACCACACAGCCACCCATAATGGAGGGCTGCCTTGGATATCAGCACACCCATGGCAAGCAATCACATACTGCAGGGGCTCACAGCCATTTAGGCCAGAGTCCAATACCACCTACCAGCTTGTCTACAGCAGTTGACCCTGCCGTAAGAGAAAGGTGTGTGCAGCCCACACAGGGGACACCCCTGGAGCATGTGGCTCTCATGGCCAGAGGACAATGTGCTGCGGGGCCCTATCAGTCATCTCCTATATAAGGCCACTTCTCTGAGACCCGGGAATGTAACAACCTGAACCTAACGAATAAAGATGCACAGATAATTAGGAAACATAAGGAAATAGAGGAATATGTTACAAATGAAGTAACAAGACACGACATCAGAAAAAGAACTGAATAAAACGGGGATAAGCATTCTACCCGATACAAAAAAGTTTCACAGTAATGATTATAAAGACGCTCACCCACGTCAGGAGAAGAATAGATGGACATAGTGAGAATTTCAACGGAGTAATAACATGTCAAAAAGAACCAAACAGTGAACAATACAATAAAAGAGATTAAAACACACACACACACACACACACGTACATGAGAGAAGCCACATTATACTGTATGATACAGAAAAACAGATCAGTGAAATGGAAAACGTAGCAGTGAAAATCACCCAAACTGAATAGCACAAAGTAAAAGCAATTAAGAGTATACGTAAAGGGACCTCTGAGACAACATCAAGAATATTAACATGAGCATTACAGGGGCCCCCGAACGACGAGAAGAGAGAAACGGGCAGATAACTTATTGGAGGATAGAGTAACTGATAACTTTCCTAACCTGGGGAAAGACACACATCCAAGTCCAGGAAAAACAGAGTCCCAAACAAGATGCAGACAAACAGGTCCACACCAAGACATATTATAAAGCTCCAAAAATTTTTAAATTTAAAGAGTGATCACAGAGGCAGTGAAATAAAAGGGTCTAGTTATGTTCAAGGTATTCCCATAAGACTGTCAGATGACTTCTCAGCACAATTTTCAGACTAGGAGAGAATGACAGGATATAATCAATGGGCTAAAAAGAAAAAGTCTACAACAGGAATACTCTACCAGCAAGATTATTATTCAGAATTGCAGGAGAGGGCTTCCCTGATGTCACACTGGTTGAGAATCTGCCTGCCAATGCAGGGGACGTGGGTTTGAGCCCTGATCCAGGAAGATCCCACATGCCACAAAGCAACTAAGCCTGTGTGCAACAACTACTGAGCCTATGCTCTAGAGCCCACGAGACACAACTATTGAGCCTGCTAGCCACAACTGCTGAAGCCTGAGCACCTAGAGCCCATGTTGCACAACAAGGAGAGCCACTGCAATGAGAAGCCCATGCACCACAATGGCCCATGCACCACAACGAAGAGTAGCCTCCACTTGCCACAACTAGAGAGAAGTCCACGCGCTGCAATGAAAACCTAATACAGCCAAAAATAAATAAATAAATTTATGGAGGAAAGAAAGAATTGAAGGAGAGATCAAGAGTTTCCCAGACGAGCAAAAGCTGAAAGAGTTCATCACTAATAAACCAGCCTTATATGCAATGTTGAAAGAATTTACTTAAGCTTAAAAGAAGTCTCACTAATTTCTGATAGTAACAAGAAAACAAACAAAAGTAAAACTCTCACTGAAAAGCCTACACATACAGTAAGGGTAATAGATCAAACATTTTTTTAGCTTCTGTAAAGAATAAAAGACAATAGTAGTATGTTTTTTTAAAAAAAGAGAGGGCCCAAATAAACCAGAAATGAAAGCGAGGATGTTACAACAGACACCACAGAAATACAAAGTATCCTAAGATACACACAGGGTAACTCAGGGCTCAGACTGGACAGAGCCCAGTCTCCCTTCCACTGTACATGAGTTACAGGAGCCTCAGGAACTGAGGAGGGGGTCCCTGAGGGGAGGCACAAGATAGAAGATGTTAGGCATTAACCTGACTGTATTTATGTTAAACCTGCCTGAACTACATTCACATGAGATTGTTTTGTCCTGAATGTACATTGGCACCTTTAGTCTGAACTGCAGATCTTTGGCTTCACCACCTCCACTGACAGCATTAGCTTCACCTGCTGTGGACCATCTCCTATAAGATTTCTAGAACCACAAAGCATCGAAGTTTCACAGGACACAGAGTCTGTGAGACTCCACTCAGAGTCTCAGAGTCTCAATCCCACTCAGAGACGTAGAGTCACAACAGAGACTCCACTCTTGGAGGACACACACAGTAGTGTGCACATCAGGACCCAAGGGAAGGAGCAGTGACCCCACAGGAGACTGACAAGACCTACCTGCTACTTTTAGAGGGTCTCCTGCAGAGGCGGGGGGTGACTGGGGCTCACCGTGCGGACAAGGACACTGGCAGCAGAAGTTCTGGGAAGTCCTCCTTAGCGTGAGCCCTCCCAGAGTCCGCAGGTAGCCCCACCAAAGAGCCAGGTAGGTCACAGTTCTGGGTCGCCTCAGGCCAAACAACAAACAGAGAGGGAACTCTGCCCCATGCATCAGCAGACAAACGGATTAAAGTTTTATTGAGCTCTGCCCACCAGAGCAACACCCAGCTCTACCCACCACCAGCCCCTCACATCAGGAATGCTGCACAAGCCTCTAAGATAGACTCATCCAGCAGAGAGCAGACAGCAGAAGCAAGAAGAACTACAGTTCTTCAGCCTGTGGATGGAGAACCACATGCACAGAAAGATAGACAAAATGAAAAGGCAGAGGAATTTGTACCAGATGAAGGAACAAGATAAAACCCCAGAAAAACAACTAAATGAGGTGGAGATAGGCAACCTTCCAGAAAAAGAATTCAGAATAATGATAGTGAAGATGACCCAAGACCTTGGAAAAAGAATGGAGGCAAAGATCGAGAAGATGCAAGAAATAGTTAACAAAGACCTAGAAGAACTAAAGAACAAACAAACAGAGATGAACAATACAATAACTGAAATGAAAAATACACTAGAAGGGGGATTCCCTGGTGGCGCAGCGGTTGAGAGTCCACCTGCCGATGCAGGGGACATGGGTTCGTGCCCTGGTCTGGTAAGATCCCACATGCCACGGAGCGGCTGGGCCTGTGAGCCATGGCCGCTGAGCCTGCGCATCCAGAGCCTGTGCTCCACAATGGGAGAGGTCACAAAAGTGAGAGGCCCGTGTACCACACACACACACACACACACACACACACACACACACACACAAATACACTAGAAGGAATCAATAGTAGACTAACTGAGGCAGAAGAACGGATAACTGGCCTGGAGACAGAAAGGTGGAATTCACTGCTGCAGAAAAGAATAAAGAAAAAAGAATGAAAAGAAATGAAGACAGCTTAAGAGACCTCTGGGATAACATTAAATGCAACAAATTTTGCATTACAGGGATCCCAGAAGGTGAAGACAGAGAGAAAGGACCCGAGAAAATATCTGAAGAGATTATAGTCGAAAACTTCCCTAGCATGGGAAAAGAAATAGCAGCCACCCAAGTCCAGAAAGCACAGAGAGTCCCAGGCAGGGTAAACCCAAGAAGAAAAATGCCGAGACACATAATAATCAAACTGACAAAAATTAAAGACAAAGAAAAATTATTGAAAGCACAAGGGAAAAATGACAACATACAAGGGAACTCCCATAAGGTTAACAGCTGATTTCTCAGCAGAAACTCTACACACCAGAAGGGAGTGGGCTGATATATTTAAAGTGATGAAAGGGAAGAACCTACAACCAAAAGAACTCTACCCAGCAAGATCTCATTCAGATTCGATGGAGAAATCAAAAGCCTTACAGACAAGCAAAAGCTAAGAGAACTCAGCACCACCAAACCAGCTCTACAACAAATGCTAAAGGAACCTATCTAAGTGGGAAACACAACAGAAGAAAAGAAGCTACAAAAACAGACACATAACAATTAAGAAAACAGTAATAGGAATATACATATCAATATTTACCTTAAATGTGAATGGATTAAATGCTCCAAACAAAAGACACAGTCTTGCTGAATGGATACAAAAACAAGATCCATATATATGCTGTCTATAAGAGACCCATTTCAGACCTAGGGAAACATACAGACTGAAAGTGAGGGGATGGAAAAGGATATTCCTCGCAAATGAAAATCAAAAGGAAGCTGGAGTAGCAATACTCACATCAGATACAATAGACTTTAAAATAAAGAATGTTACAAGAGACAAGGAAGGACACTACCTAATGATCAAGGGATCAGTCCGAGAAGAAGACATAACAATTATAAACATATATGTGCCCCACATAGGAGCACCTCAATACATAAGGCAACTGCTAACAGCTATAAAAGAGAAAATCGACAGTAACACAATAATAGCAGGGGACTTTAACACTTTACTTACACCAATGGAGATCATCCAGACAGAAAATTAATAAGGAAACACAAACTTTAAATGACACAATAGACCAAATAGATTTAATTGACATCTATAGGACATTCCATCCAAAAACAGCAGATTACATGTTCTTCTCAACTTCACGCAGAACATTCTCCAGGATAGATCACATCTTGGGTCACAAATAAAGCCTCAGGAAATTTAAGAAAACTGAAATCATATCAAGCATCTGTTCTGACCACAAGGTTATGAGATTAGAAATCAATTACAGGGAAAAAATATGTAAAAAACAGAAACACATGGAGGCTCAACAATACGTCACTAAATAACCAAGACATCACTGAAGAAAGAAAAGAGAAAATCAAAAACAACCTAGAGAAAAATGACAACAAAAACATGACGATCCAAAACCTACGGAATGCAGCGAAAGCAGTCCTAAGAGGGAAGTTTATAGCAATACAAGCCCACCTCAAGAAACCAGAAAACTCTCAAATAAACAATCTAACCTTACACCTAAAGGAATTAGAGAAAGAAGAAAGAAACCCAAAGTTAGTAGAAAGAAAGACATCATAAAGATCAGAGCAGAAATAAATGAAATAGAAACAAAGAAAACAATAGCAAAGATCAATAAAACTAAAATCTGGTTCTTTGAGAAGATAAACAAAGATGATCAATCGTTAGCCAGACTCAAGGAAAAGAGGGAGAGGACTCAAATCAATAAAATTAGAAGTGAAAAGGGAGAAGTTGCAACAGACACCACAGAAACACAAAGCATCCTGAGACTTCTACAAGCAACTCTATGCCAATAAAATGGACAACCTGGAAGAAATGGACAAATTCTTAGAAAGGTATAACCTTCCAAGACTGAAAGAGGAATAAATAGAAAATATGAATAGACCAATCACAAGTAATGAAATTGAAACTGTGATGAAAAATCTTCCAACAAACGAAAGTCCAGAACCAGATGGCATCAGAGGTGAATTCTATCAAATATCTAGACAAGAGCTAACACCCAACCTTCTCAAACTCTTCAGAAATTTGCAGGGAAAGGAACACTCCCAAACTCATTCTATGAGGCCACCATCACACTGATACCAAAACCAGACAATGATACTACAGAAAAAGAAAATTATTAGAGGCCAATATTACTGATGAATATAGATGTAACAATCCTCAACAAAATAATAGCAAACAGAATTGAACAACACATTAAAAGGATCATACACCATGATCAGGTGGGGTCTATCCCAGGAATGCAAGGGCTCTTCAATATACACAAATCAATCAATGTGATACACCACATTAACAAATTGTAGAATAAAAATATCATCTCAATAGAAGCAGGAAAAAATTTTGACAAAATTCAACACCCATCTATGATTAAAAAGTCTCCAGAAAGTGAACATTGAGGGAATCTACCTCAACATAATAAAGGCCATATATGACAAACCCACAACAAACATCATTCTCAATGGTGAAAAACTACAAGAATTTCCTCTAAGATCAGGAACAAGACAAGGATGTCCACTCTCACCAGTATTATTCAACATAGTTGTGGAAGTCTTAGACACAGCAATCAGAGAAAAAAAAAGAAATAAAAGCAATACAAATTGGAAAAGAAGTAAAATTTTCACTGTTTGCAAATGACACAATACTACACATACTGAATCTTAAAGATGACACTAGAAAATTACTAGAGCTAATCAATGAATTTGGTAAAGTTGCAGGATACAAAATTAATGCACAGAAATCTCTTGCATTCCTCTACACTAACAATGAAAGATCAGAAAGAGAAATTAAGGAAACAATCCCATACACGATTGCAACAAAAACAATAAAATATGTAGGAATGAACCGACCTAAGGAGGTCAAAGTCCTATACTCAGAAAACTATAAGACACTGCTGAAAGAAATCAAAGATTATATAAACAGATGGGAGTATTAACCATATGCTTGGATTACAAGAATCAATGTTGTGAAAATGACTATACTACCCAAAGCAATCTACAGATTCAGTGCAATCCCTATCAAATTATCAGTGGCATTTTCTACAGAACTAGAACAAAAAAATCTTAAAATTTGTATGGAGACACAAAACACCCCGAATAGCCAAATCAGTCTTGAGGGAAATTAAAAGAGCTGGAGGAATCAGACTTCCTGACTTCAGACTATACTACAAAGCTTCAGTAATCAAGACTATATGGTACTGGCACCAAAACAGAAATATAGATCAATGGAACAGGATAGAAATCCCAGAGATAAACCTACATACCTATGGCTAACTCATCTATGACAAAGGAGGCAAGGATAAACAATGGAGAAAAGACAGTCTCTTCAGTAGGTGGTGCTGGGAAAACTGGACAGTTACACGTAAAAGAATGAAATTAGAACATCCATAACACCATACACAAAAATAAACTCCAAATAGATTAGAGATCTAAATGTTAAAGACCAGACGCTATTAAACTCTTAGAAGAAAACATAGGCAGAACACCCTATGACATAAATCACAGCAAGATCCTATTTGACCCACCTCCTAGAGAAATGGAAACAAAAACAAAAATAAACAAATGGGACCTAATGAAACTTAAAAGCTTTTGCACAGCAAAGGAACACATAAAGGAGACGAAAAGACAACCCTCAGAATGGGAGAAAATATTTTCAAATGACGCAAATGACAAAGGATTAATCTCCAAAATTTACAAGCAGCTCATGTAGCTCAATATCACAAAAACAAACAACCCAATCCAGGAATGGGCAGAAGAACCTAAATAGACATTTCTCCAAAGACGATATACAGGTTGCCAACAAACACATGAAAGGATGCTGAACATCACTAATCATTACAGAAATGTGAATCAAAACTACAGTGAGGTATCACTCACAGCAGTCCGAATGGCAATCATCAAAAAATCTACAAAAAATAAATGCTGGAGAGGCATTTATTGGAGAAAAGGGAACACCCTTTCAGTGTTGGTGGGAATGTAAATTGATATAGCCATTAGGGAGAACGGTATGGAGGTTCCTTAAAAAACTAAAAATAGAAGTACCATACGACCCAGCAATCCAACTCCTGGGCATTTACCCTGAGAGAATCATAATTCAAAAAGAGTTATGTTCAACAATGTTCATTGCAGCTCTATTTACAACAGCCAGGACATGGAAGCAACCTAAGTGTCATCGACTGATGAATGGATAAAGAAGATCTGGCACATATATACAATGGAATATCACTCAGCCATAAAAGGAAACAAAACTGAGTTATTTGTAGTGAGATGGATGGATGTAGAGACTGTCCTACACAGTAATGTAAGTCAGAAAGAGAAAAACAAATAGCGTGTGCTAACACAGATATATGGAGTCTAAAGAGAAAAAAGTTTATGAAGAACCTAGGGGCGGGACAGGATTAAGGACACAGACGTACAGAAAGGACTTGAGCACACGGGGAGGGGGAAGGGTAAGCTGGGACAAAGTGAGAGAGTGGCACGTACATATATACATTACCAAATGTAACATCGATAGTTACTGGGAAGAAGCCACATAGCACAGGGAGATCAGCTCAGTGCTTTGTGAACACCTAAAGTGCTGGGATAGAGACAGTGAGAGAGAGGTGCAAGAGGGAGGGGATATGGTGGTATACGTATAGCTCATTTACTCTGTTATACAGCAGAAACTAACACATCATTGTAAAGCAATTATACTCCAATAAAGTTGTAAAATGAAAAAAAAAAGAAAGCCCAGAGATAAACCTACATACCAGTGGTCAATAATCTATGACACAGGAGGCAAGACTATACAATGGAGAAAAGACAGTCTCTTCACTCAGTGGTTCTGGGGAAAATGGGCAGCCAAATGTAAAAGAATGAAATTAGAATACGCCCTAACACCATACAGAAAAAGAAATTCAAAATGGATTAGAGACCTTAATGTAAGACCGGACAGTATAAAACTCTTAGAGGAGAAAATACGAAGAATACTCTGACATAAATCACAGCAAGATCTTTTTTGATCCACCTCCTAGAGTAATGCAATAAAAAAGAAAAATAAACAAATGGGACCTAATGAAACATAAAAGCTTTTGCAAAGCAAAGGAAAGTAAAAACAAGACGAAAAGACAACCCTCGGAATGGGAGAATATATTTGCAAATGAGTCAACAGACAAAGGATTAATCTCCAATAATATATAAACAGCACATGCAGCTCAAAAGTAAAAAAAACAAACAACCCAATACAAAAATGGCAGAAGATCTAAATAGACATTGATTCCAAGAAGAGAGAGAGATGGCCAAGAAGCACACGAAAAGCTTCTCAACATCACTAATTATTAGAGAAATGCAAATCAAAACTACAACGAGGAATCGCCTCACACCTGTTAGAATGGACATCATCGGAAAATCTACAAACAACAAATGCTGGGGAGGGTGTGGAGAAAAGGAACCCTCTTCCACTATTGGTGGGAATGTAAATTGATACAGTCACTATGGAGAACAATACGGAGGTTCCTTAAAAATCTAAACATAGAATTACCATATGATCCAGCAATCCCACTACTGGGCAAATACCCAGAGAAAAACATAAATCAAAAAGACACATTCACCACAGTGTTCATTGCAGCACTATTTACGATAGCCAGGTAATGGGAGCAACCTAAATGCACACAGAGAGACGAATGGATAAAGATGTGGTACATATATAAAATGGAATGTTACTCGGCCATAAAAAGGAATGAAATTGGGTCATTTGTACAGACGTCGATGGACCTAAAGACTGTCGTACAGAGTGAAGTAAGTCAGAAAGAGAAAAAGAAATATTGTATATTAATGCATATATGTGGAACCAAGAAAAATGGAACAGATGAACTGCTTTGCAGGGCAGAAATAGAGACACATATGTAGAGAACAAACATATGGACACCAAGGGGGGAAAGCCGTCGGCGGGGGGGGGGGGGGGAGTGCTGGGATGAATTGGGAGTTTGGGATTGACTTGTATACACCCATATGTATAAAATCGATAACCAGAAAGAACCTGCTGTATAAAAATAATAAAATTAAAAATTAAAACATAAGTAAACATACAAAAATAAAACAGAAAAAAAAAGTTCTTCCATTCCCATACATGTATTTATATGAATGAATTATTTCCATGCTTCTGTCTATAAATACAAAAAAGAGGAATAAAACCTACCTTGAACCAAAAAAGAAAAAAATAAACACAGAACCCGCCAGTTATAAACAGGAAAACCCTATCAGGGCACTTGCTCCACAGGTAAAGAATCCTGAAGTTGGTCAGAGGTGGGTAATCATCTCCCATGCAGCCAGCAGCACCCCCGCAAGGAGCGTCCTCATTGCAAAGCTGGGGGACCGTGCTGAGGCATCTCTGAGTAAACGTGAGCTGAACTCCAGGCCAGCTGCTGCTGAACTGTTCCCACACTTCCCAGGTAAAACACCTGAATGTGTGCAAGGACTTGAAAGCCTAGAGGAAGGGTCGTAGAGCCACACCAGCAACAGCACGCAGGCCGACTTGGTGCCTGCAGGCCAGCCAGGATGGTCCCGGCCCCGGGCGCTCTTCTGGAAGCTTTCCATTTCCCTGCCTGAGATACCCCTCCTGTCCCGGCCCCCACTGCTTTTTCCCTTACTCACCTCTGCCCGGGGAGAAATTCCAGCAGCAGATATGGGTGACACATCCTCTTCTTTAGCAGTTGGCAGCTTGGCAACTCCTGCAGAAAGCCCAGCAGAGCCCCACTCACACCGGGCCACCCAAAAAACCGTGGCCCCTCACTCCCTCCCACCAGCCCAGCCCTGACACTGCTGACGAGGCAGAGAATATGGCGTCAGACACAACTGAAGGGGCTCTTGCTGCCTGGAGCGGTGTTTATATTGACCTCAAACCAGGCACACCTGGAGAGGGCTGGCCGGCAGTGTCAGGCTGCCCAGGTCAGCCAATCCTCGCCCCTCTGGGGCTCACAGCAGCAGAAAATGGACCTTGATGAAGCAACCAGGTCCAAGGAACAGGTGTGGGCTCCCGAGAGTCAGGATAGACAAGGGGCTGCAGCTCTGGCTTGTTTTCTAATAATTTTATCTGGCCCATGAGTGGGAGACAACTTCAAGAAGACCCTCTCCTAATGAGAGGAACCCAGGAGTCAGGGAGAGGAGGGGTGGTGGGTGGAGACAGAGGCCTGGTGTCCTGGCTGCAGTGGAAGTCTCTGGAAGACCAGGTGGAGGGAGGCTGCACAGAGTGACGCCCAGTATCACAGACCTGTTGGAACTGCTGTTAGTTCAAGTCGTGCTCTGAGGTGCTCTGTGTCAGCCCTGTGCAACAGGTGAGCTGGGGGTGCTCTGCAACGGGGGCTATGTGCACGGTTCCTGTGTGCCCAGTCTTGCTGGGTACCTGCACAGGTGAGCACCATATCCTGGAAGGGGCCTGACCACGAGAGCCCCGTGGGCTACTGGGTACTTGGTAAAGGACGTCAGGGCAGTGAAGCAACTGAGAATATACATCCAGGAGTTCCTAATTCCTACACACTGATGGTCATTCTACCATCCACCAGGACATGGTATTCTCTATTAGACTTAGATGATGTCTTCTTCTGTATTCCATTAGTCCCAGAGTCAAAAGAAATTTTGAAGTAGCGAGGAGTCCAGCCGGTCTTTTTGGCCACCGTCACTGCAGTGTCTGTAGGTTTTTCTATGGTGACAGTGTGATATACGGTTCCCCCGCCAAGGTACAGGTTAGGATTAGGGTACGGGTTAGGGTACGGTTAGGATTAGCGTTAGGGTTATGGTTAGGATTAGCATTAGGGAATGGATACAGTTTATAGTACCAGATAGTGTACGACAACGGGTTTGGTTAGAATCCATGTTAGGGTGTGGGTTAGTGTTAGTATACGGGTTAGGATTAGGTTGTGGGTTAGGGGACGGTTTAGGGTTAGGTTTAGCGTTAGGGAAAGGGTACGGATTAGGTCACTGTTTAGGGTACGACAACGGTTTAGGGGACCTGTTAGGGTTAGTGTTACTGTTAGTGTACGTGTTACAATTAGGACTTGGGTACGTATAAGGTTTAGGGTTAGGGTACGTGTTAGTGTTAGTGTATGGGTTATTATTATGGCACAGCTTAGTGTAAGGTTCAGGGTTAGGGTTAGGGAACGGGTACGGTTTTGGTTACAGTTTAGTGTATGACAACATCAGCCTTAGGGGGTTTATCCAGGCACATTCACCTCTAGTGTATAAAAGAGGAACACCACTGGCAGGAAGGTCCGTTTCCCTGGTTACCAGAATGGGGAAAGCAGAAATGCTGCCACCAAATGGCCGTTGCCTGCAACAGCAGCTTTACAACCTGTGCTAATCAGCACTTCATATATGCACAAGTACTCGAGGGCTGTAAATGAAACCTACCCTCAAAATGTCTTCAGGGAGGTAATGGCCAAAATATTTCAAAATGTGGCACATATTTCAAGAAAACCATTTGAAGAGGTAAGCTGTACTCACAGTTTGAAGGAAAAAAAGGACATGCCTGAAAGCTAAATTTCAAGGCATTATGAGACACATGCAAATCCAACCACAAAGAGGTATCAGCTCACAGAAGTCAGAATAAAAATTAGTAGAAAATCTACAAACAATAAATGCTGAAGGGGCTATGGAGAAGTGCATACCCTAAACTTTACATGGGACGTAACCTGGTAAGAGCCATTAATGGAACAGAATGGAGGTGCCTTTACAAGGTAAACAATTGGCTACCATATGATCCAGCAGGCCCACTACTTGGTCTAAGGCCGAAGATGACAGAGTTGGAAAGACACAGGCAGGGAAATGTGCATTGCAGCAGTATTACAATAGCCAAGGCATGGAAGCAACCAAAAAGTCCATCAACAGATGAGTGGACAAAGAAGAACTGGTACATGTACAGACCGAATATTAGCCAAGGAAAAAAATGACACAATGCCATTTACAACACCGTAGACGAGTCTAGAAGTAATCACACAACTTGTCGTAAGTCAGAATGGGAAAGACACATATCCTATGATATCACTTATATCACTTATAGGTGTCACCTAAATACTGACACCAGTGAAGATATTTCCACAGAGAAAGGCAATCACAGATTTATTAAACAAACTTATGGTTCACCAATGGAAAGGTGTGAGGATTGGATACATTAGGATGTTGGGGTTAACAGAGATATACAAACACAGGTGAAGTATATAATCACCAGAGACCTGTAGAATACCAAGAGAAGACTACTGAACATTGTGTCATAACCTACATGGGAAAAGGATCCAAAGAACAAAAGATATGTGTATATGTGTAAAACAACCACATCTTGCACAGCTAGAACAAGCAAAACATCGTAATCACACTTGCTGTGATAAAAAATGAAAATTAAATTTAAAAAAACGAAGAAGAAGTAGTGGGATATAAAGTTAAGGGGCTTTATCCTGGCACATTCCATTCTAATTTACAACCTAGAACACGACTTCTATTAAGGCTCTGTTGCCCTAATAACCGGATTTGTTAAAGGAGAACTGTGCCTCTTTGTGGCCGTTTCACACAGCAGCAGCTCTAAACCCAGCGATAATGCTTGCTTGATATTCAAAGTAATTCCAGGCCTGTAAGTGACACCTGCCCTCTCAACAAATCCGTGGTTACTAAATCGAGCAAAAATCTCAAAAGACGTGCATATTTCAAAACGACAATTTAAAGAGGCATATTTTACGCACATTTTGTATTCTCTTTCTTTTTCTCTCTTTTTTTGGTTTAAAAAAAAGGGCAAGGAAAAATGCTCAACATCAGGAATTAATAAAGCCATGCAAATCCAGCCTACACAAACGTTCACCTCGCAGCCGTCAGAATGATCACCAGCAAAAAACCCATATGTGTACCGCAGCACAATTTACAGTGTCTAAGACGTGGAAGCAACCCAAATATCCATCAGCAGATGGATGGATAAAGAAGTGGTACACGTTCACAGTGAAATATTACTCAGAAATGAAAAAGAATGAAGGAATGCCATTTGCAGCATCGTGGATAGAATTAGAGATAATCATACTAAGTGAAGTAAGTCAGTCAGAAAGAGAAAGTCAAATATCATATGATACTACCTATACCTGAAATTTAAAAATTGATACCCATGAACTAATTTACAAGAGAGAAACAGGGACTTTCCAGGTTGTCCAATGGTTAAGAAACCGAGCTTCCACTTCAGGGGGCATGGGTTTGATCCCTGGTGTTGGGAGAACTAATATCACGCATGCCTCACAGTACGGCCAAACAAATAAAATAAAAGAGAGCGAAACAGACTCACAGATGTAGAAAACAAACTTATGGTTACCCAATGAGAAAGGTGGGCAGAAGGAATAGATCAGGAGGCTGGGAAAAATATTTACACACTAATACATATAAAATAGATTATCAACAAGGACCTACTGTGTAACAAAGGGAACTCTACTCAACACTCTCTAATAACCTATATGGAAAAAGGATCTGAAGATGAACAGACGTATGAATATACATAACTGAACAAGATTCTGTACGCCTACCACACACGGAATATTTTAAATCAACTTTACTTCAATAAAAAAGAAAAATTAAATAAAAACAAGAAGTAACAAAACAGAAGATTTTGGGTGTTCGTTCTGTGACAGCCCACACTAATTTACAATCCAGGAGCCCATCTTCCACAGTGGGTCTGGTTACCCAAGTAACCAGAGAGGGGCATGAAGGAAATCCTACCGCCTGTGTCCATTTCCACAACAGCAACTTTAAAACATGTGCTTATGGGCACTTAATATTCACAAGGACTTCCAGGGTGTAAATGACACCTGCCCTTTAACAAATGTCCTGTGGTATCTATCGAACAAAAATTCAAAATACTCAGACTTTCAGAAAGCCAATGTCAACTGTAACTTTCTCCCATGGTGTTAAAAAAAAAAAAAAAACACATGCAAAGATGCTCAACATCTCGAATTTTTAGACACATGCAAATCAAAACCACAACAAGGTATCACCTTGCACAGTCAGAATGGCCATCATCAAAGAGTTTACAAACCATAAATGCTGGAGAGGACTTGGAGAAAAGGGAACCCTCCTATGCTGTTGGTGAGATGTAAGCTGGTAACAGCCACTATAAAGCACAGTATGGAGATGCCTTTAAAAAGTAAAAATAGAGCTACCATATCATCCAGCAGTCCTACTCCTGGGCGTACATCTTCAGAAAGCCAGAATTCAAAAAGACAAATGCACCCAAACCCAAACATGCACTGCAGCACTATTTACAATAGCCAAGACATGGAGGCAACCAAAATGTCCAACAACAGATGAATGGATAATGAAAAGGTGGTACAGGTACACAATCAAATATTACTCAGAAATGAAAAAGCATGATCATCTCTAGGTCCATTCCACTTGCTGCAAATGGCATTATTTCATTCTAAGTGAAGTAAGTCAGATAGAAAAAGACAAATATCATATGATATCACTTATAGTGGCGTCGAAAAAGTGATAGAAATGAACAAATTTATGAAACAGAAACAAACCAACAGACTTCAGATGTCCTTCAGGGAGAAAAAATTTTAAATCTGTTACCAATCATTAAATGTCAACCTGAAAAATGTAAGCAATAGATAACACTGTAAAGGCATTAATTCTCCCCAAATTAACCTATACCAGGCATTAGCAAACTAAACCTGGAGATCACATCCAGCCTATCACATTCTTTTGTAAATTAAATTTAATGAATGACCCCAAGAAAACCCATAATGAGAAGCCACGTCACACCTCTCAACGTGGCTATTATTCCAAAGTCTACAAATATGAAATGCTGTTCATGACACGGAGCAGGGAGTCCTAGCACACTGTTGCTGGGATTGTAAATTGGTACACCCACTATGAAAAGAATATGGAGGTCCTGAGAAAAGCTAAAAGTAGAACTATCACGTTAGCTAACAATTCCACTGCGTGGTGTATGTCCAAAGAAAATGAAGACACCAATTTGACAAGATACATGCATCCCAATGTTCATAGCAGCATTATTTACAATTGCCAACATATGGAAGCAAACTAAATGTCCATCAACAGACGAGTGGATAAAGAAGATGTGGTATGTATACATAATAGACGATTGCTCAGCCATTAAAAATGATCAAATTCTGCCACTTGCAACAACGTGGATAGACCTAGAATAGTTATACCTACTTAAATAAGTTAGAGAAAGACAAATACTCTATGTCCTCACTTCTCTGTAGAATCTAAAATGCAAGAAAAGAATCTATAGAACAAAACAGAAATAGACTCACAGAGAACAAATTAGTGGTTACTGGTGAGGCAAGTGAAGGGGGGAGGGAAATACAGTAGTTTGTTTCTCTAAATCCAATACCCCTATGTATGAAATAAACAAACAAGGATCTATAGTACAACACAGGGAAATACAGCCATTATTGTGTAATCATGTTAGTGGAGCATGATCTATAAAAATATTCAATCCATATGTTGTACCCCTGAGACAAATCTAATATCGTAAATCAACTATACTTCAATTTAAGTAATGATACTTGCCTGACTAGTCTATTATCAGGTAAAAAAGACTTGAAGTCAAACCTCTCAAAGGAAAGAAGGTTATCATATAATGATAAATGGATTCATTCATCAAGAAATCATGACAATTATAAATATGTATGTATCCAGCTTTGGAGCCTCTCAACATATAAAGAATATATTAACCCACCTGAAGGGGAAAATGTGCAGAAATAAAATAATGGTAAGAAACATCGATACCCAACTTTCAACACTGTATAGATCATCCGGGACATAATATCAATCAGGAAACACTGAACCTGACCACGCACTTGATATCAAATGAACCTAACATACATCTACAGTATATTCCACTCAACAGCAGGAAACCTTCCATTGTTCTTAAGTACACATAGAACATTGCCTAGGGTAGATCCTATGTTAAGGCACAAAACAAGTCTTCAAAAATCCAAGAATATTGAAATCATATCAAGGGTCATTTCCAACCACAATGGTATGAAACTGAAATTCAATAGTAAAAAGAATAATTGAAAATTAAAGAACACTTAGAAACTGAACAATAAGCTCCTGAATAGCCAATGCATACAGGAATAAATCAAAAGGGAAATTTAAAAGAAATCTTAAAGCAAACAAAATTGGAAACCCAAAGTACCTAAATTTATGGAATACAGGAACAAGACTGCAATTCAAAGAGTTATGTTTACAGTAATAAATGCATATATTTTCAAAGAATTCTTGAGAGGGGATCAAGATGATAGAGTAGGAAGATACTGAGCTCCCCTCCTGCCAAAGACACACCCAAATTACAACAACTTACACGGAAGCAAATTATCTCTGAAGACTAGCAGGGAACGTTTTCCACAACTAAAGGTATAAGGAAGGAGAAACCACAAGGCAGGTAGGAGGACTGGAAACACAGTCTAATTGGAACCCACACATGGAGCACAGTGACCCACAGCTGGAAGATAGCACAATGGCATACGTCCTCCACATGGAGGGAAGGGTATGAGCCTGGCATTAGGCTGCTCAGCCCAGGGTTCCTACAGTGGAAGAACACAGCAGGTCTGGCTTTGAAAACTTGCAGGGCTTATTTTCAGGAAATCTGGAGACTAAAGGAAACTGAGACTGCTCTCATAGGGCACACACAAATCTCACATGTTCTCAGTCCCTGTGCAGAGCCAACAGAGTGAAAGACACGTGTGCCAGACCCACTCGCTAATCTCGGAGAGCTTCTTGGAAAGGCAAGAGGCAACTGGGACTCCCACTAGGAACTGAGACATTGGCAAGCAACATTTTAGAGTCTTCCCTGGAACTGATTAGAATCAGGGGCCTGCCCCATTTACCACCACGCCCATAGCACTCCTGCACCAGAAGCCCTCACAACCAGACACACTGGGGGCCTACGCTGTCCGCCTGTGCACCTGGAGCACCACACAGCCACCCATAATGGAGGGCTGCCTTGGATATCAGCACACCCATGGCAAGCAATCACATACTGCAGGGGCTCACAGCCATTTAGGCCAGAGTCCAATACCACCTACCAGCTTGTCTACAGCAGTTGACCCTGCCGTAAGAGAAAGGTGTGTGCAGCCCACACAGGGGACACCCCTGGAGCATGTGGCTCTCATGGCCAGAGGACAATGTGCTGCGGGGCCCTATCAGTCATCTCCTATATAAGGCCACTTCTCTGAGACCCGGGAATGTAACAACCTGAACCTAACGAATAAAGATGCACAGATAATTAGGAAACATAAGGAAATAGAGGAATATGTTACAAATGAAGCAACAAGACACGACATCAGAAAAAAGAACTGAATAAAACGGGGATAAGCATTCTACCCGATACAAAATAGTGTTCACAGTAATGATTATAAAGACGCTCACCCACGTCAGGAGAAGAATAGATGGACACAGTGAGAATTTCAACGGAGTAATAACATGTCAAAAAGAACCAAACAGTGAACAATACAATAAAAGAGATTATAACACACACACACACACACACACACAAACACACACACACGTACATGAGAGAAGCCACATTATACTGTATGATACAGAAAAACAGATCAGTGAAATGGAAAACGTAGCAGTGAAAATCACCCAAACTGAATAGCACAAAGTAAAAGCAATTAAGAGTATACGTAAAGGGACCTCTGAGACAACATCAAGAATATTAACATGAGCATTACAGGGGCCCCCGAACGACGAGAAGAGAGAAACGGGCAGATAACTTATTGGAGGATAGAGTAACTGATAACTTTCCTAACCTGGGGAAAGAAACACACATCCAAGTCCAGGAAAAACAGAGTCCCAAACAAGATGCAGACAAACAGGTCCACACCAAGACATATTATAAAGCTCCAAAAATTTTTAAATTTAAAGAGTGATCACAGAGGCAGTGAAATAAAAGGGTCTAGTTATGTTCAAGGTATTCCCATAAGACTGTCAGATGACTTCTCAGCACAATTTTCAGACTAGGAGAGAATGACAGGATATAATCAATGGGCTAAAAAGAAAAAGTCTACAACAGGAATACTCTACCAGCAAGATTATTATTCAGAATTGCAGGAGAGGGCTTCCCTGATGTCACACTGGTTGAGAATCTGCCTGCCAATGCAGGGGACGTGGGTTTGAGCCCTGATCCAGGAAGATCCCACATGCCACAGAGCAACTAAGCCTGTGTGCAACAACTACTGAGCTTGTGCTCTAGAGCCCACGAGACACAACTACTGAGCCTGCTAGCCACAACTACTGAAGCCTGAGCACCTAGAGCCCATGTTGCACAACAAGGAGAGCCACTGCAATGAGAAGCCCATGCACCACAATGGCCCATGCACCACAACGGAGAGTAGCCTCCACTTGCCACAACTAGAGAGAAGTCCACGCGCTGCAATGAAAACCTAATACAGCCAAAAATAAATAAATAAATAAATAAATAAATTTATGGAGGAAAGAAAGAATTGAAGGAGAGATCAAGAGTTTCCCAGACGAGCAAAAGCTGAAAGAGTTCATCACTAATAAACCAGCCTTATATGCAATGTTGAAAGAACTTACTTAAGCTTAAAAGAAGTCTCACTAATTTCTGATAGTAACAAGAAAACAAACAAAAGTAAACATCTCACTGAAAAGCCTACACATAGAGTAAGGGTAATAGATCAAACATTTTTTTAGCTTCTGTAAAGAATAAAAGACAATAGTAGTATGTTTTTTTAAAAAAAGAGAGGGCCCAAATAAACCAGAAATGAAAGCGAGGATGTTACAACAGACACCACAGAAATACAACGTATCCTAAGATACACACAGGGTAACTCAGGGCTCAGACTGGACAGAGCCCAGTCTCCCTTCCACTGTACATGAGTTACAGGAGCCTCAGGAACTGAGGAGGGGGTCCCTGAGGGGAGGCACAAGATAGAAGATGTTAGGCATTAACCTGACTGTATTTATGTTAAACCTGCCTGAACTACATTCACATGAGATTGTTTTGTCCTGAATGTACATTGGCACCTTTAGTCTGAACTGCAGATCTTTGGCTTCACCACCTCCACTGACAGCATTAGCTTCACCTGCTGTGGACCATCTCCTATAAGATTTCTAGAACCACAAAGCATCGAAGTTTCACAGGACACAGAGTCTGTGAGACTCCACTCAGAGTCTCAGAGTCTCAACCCCACTCAGAGACGTAGAGTCACAACAGAGACTCCACTCTTGGAGGACACACACAGTAGTGTGCACATCAGGACCCAAGGGAAGGAGCAGTGACCCCACAGGAGACTGACAAGACCTACCTGCTACTTTTAGAGGGTCTCCTGCAGAGGCGGGGGGTGACTGGGGCTCACCGTGCGGACAAGGACACTGGCAGCAGAAGTTCTGGGAAGTCCTCCTTAGCGTGAGCCCTCCCAGAGTCCGCAGGTAGCCCCACCAAAGAGCCAGGTAGGTCACAGTTCTGGGTCGCCTCAGGCCAAACAACAAACAGAGAGGGAACTCTGCCCCATGCATCAGCAGACAAACGGATTAAAGTTTTATTGAGCTCTGCCCACCAGAGCAACACCCAGCTCTACCCACCAGAGCAACACCCAGCTCTACCCACCACCAGCCCCTCACATCAGGAATGCTGCACAAGCCTCTAAGATAGACTCATCCAGCAGAGAGCAGACAGCAGAAGCAAGAAGAACTACAGTTCTTCAGCCTGTGGATGGAGAACCACATGCACAGAAAGATAGACAAAATGAAAAGGCAGAGGAATTTGTACCAGATGAAGGAACAAGATAAAACCCCAGAAAAACAACTAAATGAGGTGGAGATGGGCAACCTTCCAGAAAAAGAATTCAGAATAATGATAGTGAAGATGACCCAAGACCTTGGAAAAAGAATGGAGGCAAAGATCGAGAAGATGCAAGAAATAGTTAACAAAGACCTAGAAGAACTAAAGAACAAACAAACAGAGATGAACAATACAATAACTGAAATGAAAAATACACTACAGGGGGTTTCCCTGGTGGCGCAGCGGTTGAGAGTCCACCTGCCGATGCAGGGGACATGGGTTCGTGCCCTGGTCTGGTAAGATCCCACATGCCACGGAGTGGCTGGGCCTGTGAGCCATGGCCGCTGAGCCTGCGCATCCAGAGCCTGTGCTCCACAATGGGAGAGGTCACAAAAGTGAGAGGCCCGTGTACCACACACACACACACACACACACACACACATGCACACACACAAAAATACACTAGAAGGAATCAATAGTAGACTAACTGAGGCAGAAGAACGGATAACTGGCCTGGAGACAGAAAGGTGGAATTCACTGCTGCAGAAAAGAATAAAGAAAAAAGAATGAAAAGAAATGAAGACAGCTTAAGAGACCTCTGGGATAACATTAAATGCAACAAATTTTGCATTACAGGGATCCCAGAAGGTGAAGACAGAGAGAAAGGACCCGAGAAAATATCTGAAGAGATTATAGTCGAAAACTTCCCTAGCATGGGAAAAGAAATAGCAGCCACCCAAGTCCAGAAAGCACAGAGAGTCCCAGGCAGGGTAAACCCAAGAAGAAAAATGCCGAGACACATAATAATCAAACTGACAAAAATTAAAGACAAAGAAAAATTATTGAAAGCACAAGGGAAAAATGACAACATACAAGGGAACTCCCATAAGGTTAACAGCTGATTTCTCAGCAGAAACTCTACACACCAGAAGGGAGTGGGCTGATATATTTAAAGTGATGAAAGGGAAGAACCTACAACCAAAAGAACTCTACCCAGCAAGATCTCATTCAGATTCGATGGAGAAATCAAAAGCCTTACAGACAAGCAAAAGCTAAGAGAACTCAGCACCACCAAACCAGCTCTACAACAAATGCTAAAGGAACCTATCTAAGTGGGAAACACAACAGAAGAAAAGAAGCTACAAAAACAGACACATAACAATTAAGAAAACAGTAATAGGAATATACATATCAATATTTACCTTAAATGTGAATGGATTAAATGCTCCAAACAAAAGACAGTCTTGCTGAATGGATACAAAAACAAGATCCATATATATGCTGTCTATAAGAGACCCATTTCAGACCTAGGGAAACATACAGACTGAAAGTGAGGGGATGGAAAAGGATATTCCTCGCAAATGAAAATCAAAAGGAAGCTGGAGTAGCAATACTCACATCAGATACAATAGACTTTAAAATAAAGAATGTTACAAGAGACAAGGAAGGACACTACCTAATAATCAAGGGATCAGTCCAAGAAGAAGACATAACAATTATAAACATATATGTGCCCCACATAGGAGCACCTCAATACATAAGGCAACTGCTAACAGCTATAAAAGAGAAAATCGACAGTAACACAATAATAGCAGGGGACTTTAACACTTTACTTACACCAATGGAGATCATCCAGACAGAAAATTAATAAGGAAACACAAACTTTAAATGACACAATAGACCAAATAGATTTAATTGACATCTATAGGACATTCCATCCAAAAACAGCAGATTACATGTTCTTCTCAACTTCACGCAGAACATTCTCCAGGATAGATCACATCTTGGGTCACAAATAAAGCCTCAGGAAATTTAAGAAAACTGAAATCATATCAAGCATCTGTTCTGACCACAAGGTTATGAGATTAGAAATCAATTACAGGGAAAAAATACGTAAAAAACAGAAACACATGGAGGCTCAACAATACGTCACTAAATAACCAAGACATCACTGAAGAAAGAAAAGAGGAAATCAAAAACAACCTAGAGAAAAATGACAACAAAAACATGACGATCCAAAACCTACGGAATGCAGCGAAAGCAGTCCTAAGAGGGAAGTTTATTGCAATACAAGCCCACCTCAAGAAACCAGAAAACTCTCAAATAAACAATCTAACCTTACACCTAAAGGAATTAGAGAAAGAAGAAAGAAACCCAAAGTTAGTAGAAAGAAAGACATCATAAAGATCAGAGCAGAAATAAATGAAATAGAAACAAAGAAAACAATAGCAAAGATCAATAAAACTAAAATCTGGTTCTTTGAGAAGATAAACAAAAATGATCAATCGTTAGCCAGACTCAAGGAAAAGAGGGAGAGGACTCAAATCAATAAAATTAGAAGTGAAAAGGGAGAAGTTGCAACAGACACCACAGAAACACAAAGCATCCTGAGACTTCTACAAGCAACTCTATGCCAATAAAATGGACAACCTGGAAGAAATGGACAAATTCTTAGAAAGGTATAACCTTCCAAGACTGAAAGAGGAATAAATAGAAAATATGAATAGACCAATCACAAGTAATGAAATTGAAACTGTGATGAAAAATCTTCCAACAAACGAAAGTCCAGAACCAGATGGCATCAGAGGTGAATTCTATCAAATATCTAGACAAGAGCTAACACCCAACCTTCTCAAACTCTTCAGAAATTTGCAGGGAAAGGAACACTCCCAAACTCATTCTATGAGGCCACCATCACACTGATACCAAAACCAGACAATGATACTACAGAAAAAGAAAATTATTAGAGGCCAATATTACTGATGAATATAGATGTAAAAATCCTCAACAAAATAATAGCAAACAGAATTGAACAACACATTAAAAGGATCATACACCATGATCAGGTGGGGTCTATCCCAGGAATGCAAGGGTTCTTCAATATACACAAATCAATCAATGTGATACACCACATTAACAAATTGTAGAATAAAAATATCATCTCAATAGAAGCAGGAAAAAATTTTGACAAAATTCAACAACCATCTGTGATTAAAAAGTCTCCAGAAAGTGAACAATGAGGGAATCTACCTTAACATAATAAAGGCCATATATGACAAACCCACAACAAACATCATTCTCAATGGTGAAAAACTACAAGAATTTCCTCTAAGATCAGGAACAAGACAAGGATGTCCACTCTCACCAGTATTATTCAACATAGTTGTGGAAGTCTTAGACACAGCAATCAGAGAAAAAAAAAGAAATAAAAGCAATACAAATTGGAAAAGAAGTAAAATTTTCACTGTTTGCAAATGACACGATACTACACATACTGAATCTTAAAGATGACACTAGAAAATTACTAGAGCTAATCAATGAATTTGGTAAAGTTGCAGGATACAAAATTAATGCACAGAAATCTCTTGCATTCCTCTACACTGACAATGAAAGATCAGAAGGAGAAATTAAGGAAACAAGCCCATACACCATTGCAACAAAAAGAATAAAATATGTAGGAATGAACCTACCTAAGGAGGTCAAAGTCCTATACTCAGAAAACTATAAGACACTGCTGAAAGAAACCCAAGATTATATAAACAGATGGGAGTATTAACCATATGCTTGGATTAGAAGAACCAATGTTGTGAAAATGACTATACTACCCAAAGCAATCTACAGATTCAGTGCAATCCCTATCAAATTATCAGTGGCATTTTCTACAGAACTAGAACAAAAAAATCTTAAAATTTGTATGGAGACACAAAACACCCCGAATAGCCAAATCAGTCTTGAGGGAAATTAAAAGAGCTGGAGGAATCAGACTTCCTGACTTCAGACTATACTGCAAAGCTACAGTAATCAAGGCTATATGGTACTGGCACCAAAACAGAAATATAGATCAATGGAACAGGATAGAAATCCCAGAGATAAACCTACATACCTATGGCTAACTCATCTATGACAAAGGAGGCAAGGATAAACAATGGAGAAAAGACAGTCTCTTCAGTAGGTGGTGCTGGGAAAACTGGACAGTTACACGTAAAAGAATGAAATTAGAACATCCATAACACCATACACAAAAATAAACTCCAAATAGATTAGAGATCTAAATGTTAAAGACCAGACGCTATTAAACTCTTAGAAGAAAACATAGGCAGAACACTCTATGACATAAATCACAACAAGGTCCTATTTGATCCACCTCCTAGAGAAATGGAAACAAAAACAAAAATAAACAAATGGGACCTAATGAAACTTAAAAGCTTTTGCACAGCAAAGGAACACATAAAGGAGACGAAAAGACAACCCTCAGAATGGGAGAAAATATTTTCAAATGACGCAAATGACAAAGGATTAATCTCCAAAATTTACAAGCAGCTCATGTAGCTCAATATCACAAAAACAAACAACCCAATCCAGGAATGGGCAGAAGAACCTAAATAGACATTTCTCCAAAGACGATATACAGGTTGCCAACAAACACATGAAAGGATGCTGAACATCACTAATCATTACAGAAATGTGAATCAAAACTACAGTGAGGTATCACTCACAGCAGTCCGAATGGCAATCATCAAAAAATCTACAAAAAATAAATGCTGGAGAGGCATTTATTGGAGAAAAGGGAACACTCTTTCAGTGTTGGTGGGAATGTAAATTGATATAGCCATTAGGGAGAACGGTATGGAGGTTCCTTAAAAAACTAAAAATAGAAGTACCATACGACCCAGCAATCCAACTCCTGGGCATTTACCCTGAGAGAACCATAATTCAAAAAGAGTTATGTTCAACAATGTTCATTGCAGCTCTATTTACAACAGCCAGGACATGGAAGCAACCTAAGTGTCATCGACTGATGAATGGATAAAGAAGATCTGGCACATATATACAATGGAATATCACTCAGCCATAAAAGGAAACAAAACTGAGTTATTTGTAGTGAGATGGATGGATGTAGAGACTGTCCTACACAGTAATGTAAGTCAGAAAGAGAAAAACAAATAGCGTGTGCTAACACAGATATATGGAGTCTAAAGAAAAAAAAGTTTATGAAGAACCTAGGGGCGGGACAGGATTAAGGACACAGACGTACAGAAAGGACTTGAGCACACGGGGAGGGGGAAGGGTAAGCTGGGACAAAGTGAGAGAGTGGCACGTACATATATACATTACCAAATGTAACATCGATAGTTACTGGGAAGAAGCCACATAGCACAGGGAGATCAGCTCAGTGCTTTGTGAACACCTAAAGTGCTGGGATAGAGACAGTGAGAGAGAGGTGCAAGAGGGAGGGGATATGGTGGTATACATATAGCTCATTCACTCTGTTATACAGCAGAAACTAACACATCATTGTAAAGCAATTATACTCCAATAAAGTTGTAAAATGAAAAAAAAAAGAAAGCCCAGAGATAAACCTACATACCAGTGGTCAATAATCTATGACACAGGAGGCAAGACTATACAATGGAGAAAAGACAGTCTCTTCACTCAGTGGTTCTGGGGAAAATGGGCAGCTAAATGTAAAAGAATGAAATTAGAATACTCCCTAACACCATACAGAAAAATAAATTCAAAATGGATTAGAGACCTTAATGTAAGACCGGACAGTATAAAACTCTTAGAGGAGAAAATACGAAGAATACTCTGACATAAATCACAGCAAGATCTTTTTTGATCCACCTCCTAGAGTAATGCAATAAAAAAGAAAAATAAACAAATGGGACCTAATGAAACATAAAAGCTTTTGCAAAGCAAAGGAAAGTAAAAACAAGACCTAAAGACAACCCTCGGAATGGGAGAATATATTTGCAAATGAGTCAACAGACAAAGGATTAATCTCCAATAATATATAAACAGCACATGCAGCTCAAAAGTAAAAAAAACAAACAACCCAATACAAAAATGGCAGAAGATCTATATAGACATTGATTCCAAGAAGAGAGAGAGATGGCCAAGAAGCACACGAAAAGCTTCTCAACATCACTAATTATTAGAGAAATGCAAATCAAAACTACAACGAGGAATCGCCTCACACCTGTTAGAATGGACATCATCGGAAAATCTACAAACAACAAATGCTGGGGAGGGTGTGGAGAAAAGGAACCCTCTTCCACTATTGGTGGGAATGTAAATTGATACAGTCACTATGGAGAACAATATGGAGGTTCCTTAAAAATCTAAAAATAGAATTACCATATGATCCAGCAATCCCACTACTGGGCATATACCCAGAGAAAAACATAAATCAAAAAGACACATTCACCACAGTGTTCATTGCAGCACTATTTACGATAGCCAGGTAATGGGAGCAACCTAAATGCACACAGAGAGACGAATGGATAAAGATGTGGTACATGTATAAAATGGAATGTTACTCAGCCATAAAAAGGAGTGACATTGGGTCATTTGTACAGACGTCGATGGACCTAAAGACTGTCGTACAGAGTGAAGTAAGTCAGAAAGAGAAAAAGAAATATTGTATATTAATGCATATATGTGGAACCTAGAAAAATGGAACAGATGAACTGCTTTGCAGGGCAGAAATAGAGACACATATGTAGAGAACAAACATATGGACACCAAGGGGGGAAAGCCGTCGGCGGGGGGGGTAGTGCTGGGATGAATTGGGAGTTTGGGATTGACTTGTATACACCCATATGTATAAAATCGATAACCAGAAAGAACCTGCTGTATAAAAATAATAAAATTAAAAATTAACACATAACTAAACATACAAAAATAAAACAGAAAAAAAAAGTTCTTCCATTCCCATACATGTATTTATTTGAATGACTTATTCCCATACTTCTGTCTATAAATACAAAAAAGAGCAATAAAACCTACCTTGAACCAAAAAAGAAAAAAATAAACACAGAACCCGCCAGTTATAAACAGGAAAACCCTATCAGGGCACTTGCTCCACAGGTAAAGAATCCTGAAGTTGGTCAGAGGTGGGTAATCATCTCCCATGCAGCCAGCAGCACCCCCGCAAGGAGCGTCCTCATTGCAAAGCTGGGGGACCGTGCTGAGGCATCTCTGAGTAAACGTGAGCTGAACTCCAGGCCAGCTGCTGCTGAACTGTTCCCACACTTCCCAGGTAAAACACCTGAATGTGTGCAAGGACTTGAAAGCCTAGAGGAAGGGTCGTAGAGCCACACCAGCAACAGCACGCAGGCCGACTTGGTGCCTGCAGGCCAGCCAGGATGGTCCCGGCCCCGGGCGCTCTTCTGGAAGCTTTCCATTTCCCTGCCTGAGATACCCCTCCTGTCCCGGCCCCCACTGCTTTTTCCCTTACTCACCTCTGCCCGGGGAGAAATTCCAGCAGCAGATATGGGTGACACATCCTCTTCTTTAGCAGTTGGCAGCTTGGCAACTCCTGCAGAAAGCCCAGCAGAGCCCCACTCACACCGGGCCACCCAAAAAACCGTGGCCCCTCACTCCCTCCCACCAGCCCAGCCCTGACACTGCTGACGAGGCAGAGAATATGGCGTCAGACACAACTGAAGGGGCTCTTGCTGCCTGGAGCGGTGTTTATATTGACCTCAAACCAGGCACACCTGGAGAGGGCTGGCCGGCAGTGTCAGGCTGCCCAGGTCAGCCAATCCTCGCCCCTCTGGGGCTCACAGCAGCAGAAAATGGACCTTGATGAAGCAACCAGGTCCAAGGAACAGGTGTGGGCTCCTGAGAGTCAGGATAGACAAGGGGCTGCAGCTCTGGCTTGTTTTCTAATAATTTTATCTGGCCCATGAGTGGGAGACAACTTCAAGAAGACCCTCTCCTAATGAGAGGAACCCAGGAGTCAGGGAGAGGAAGGGTGGTGGGTGGAGACAGAGGCCTGGTGTCCTGGCTGCAGTGGAAGTCTCTGGAAGACCAGGTGGAGGGAGGCTGCACAGAGTGACGCCCAGTATCACAGACCTGTTGGAGCTGCTGTTTGTTAGTTCAAGTCGTGCTCTGAGGTGCTCTGTGTCAGCCCTGAGCAACAGGTGAGCTGGGGGTGCTCTGCAACGGGGGCTATGTGCACGGTTCCTGTGTGCCCAGTCTTGCTGGGTACCTGCACAGGTGAGCACCATATCCTGGAAGGGGCCTGACCACGAGAGCCCTGTGGGCTACTGGGTACTTGGTAAAGGACGTCAGGGCAGTGAAGCAACTGAGAATATACATCCATCCAGGAGTTCCTAATTCCTACACACTGATGGTCATTCTACCATCCACCAGGACATGGTATTCTGTATTAGACTTAGATGATGTCTTCTTCTGTATTCCATTAGTCCCAGAGTCAAAAGAAATTTTGAAGTAGCGAGGAGTCCAGCCGGTCTTTTTGGCCACCGTCACTGCAGTGTCTGTAGGTTTTTCTATGGTGACAGTGTGATATACGGTTCCCCCGCCAAGGTACAGGTTAGGATTAGGGTACGGGTTAGGGTACGGTTAGGATTAGCGTTAGGGTTACGGTTAGGATTAGCATTAGGGAATGGATACAGTTTATAGTACCAGTTAGTGTACGACAACGGGTTTGGTTAGAATCCGTGTTAGGGTGTGGGTTAGTGTTAGTATACGGGTTAGGATTAGGTTGTGGGTTAGGGGACGGTTTAGGGTTAGGTTTAGCGTTAGGGAAAGGGTACGGATTAGGTCACTGTTTAGGGTACGACAACGGTTTAGGGTACCTGATAGGGTTAGTGTTACTGTTAGGGTACGTGTTACAATTAGGACTTGGGTAAGTATAAGGTTTAGGGTTAGGGTTAGGGTACGTGTTAGTGTTAGTGTATGGGTTATTATTATGGCACAGCTTAGTGTAAGGTTTAGGGTTAGGGTTAGGGAACGGGTACGGTTTTGGTTACAGTTTAGTGTATGACAACATCAGCCTTAGGGGGTTTATCCAGGCACATTCACCTCTAGTGTATAAAAGAGGAACACCACTGGCAGGAAGGTCCGTTTCCCTGGTTACCAGAATGGGGAAAGCAGAAATGCTGCCACCAAATGGCCGTTGCCTGCAACAGCAGCTTTACAACCTGTGCTAATCAGCACTTCATATATGCACAAGTACTCGAGGGCTGTAAATGAAACCTACCCTCAAAATGTCTTCAGGGAGGTAATGGCCAAAATATTTCAAAATGTGGCACATATTTCAAGAAAACCATTTGAAGAGGTAAGCTGTACTCACAGTTTGAAGGAAAAAAAGGACATGCCTGAAAGCTAAATTTCAAGGCATTATGTGACACATGCAAATCCAACCACAAAGAGGTATCAGCTCACAGAAGTCAGAATAAAAATTAGTAGAAAATCTACAAACAATAAATGCTGAAGGGGCTATGGAGAAGTGCATACCCTAAACTTTACATGGGACGTAACCTGGTAAGAGCCATTAATGGAACAGAATGGAGGTGCCTTTACAAGGTAAACAATTGGCTACCATATGATCCAGCAGGCCCACTACTTGGTCTAAGGCCGAAGATGACAGAGTTGGAAAGACACAGGCAGGGAAATGTGCATTGCAGCAGTATTACAATAGCCAAGGCATGGAAGCAACCAAAAAGTCCGTCAACAGATGAGTGGACAAAGAAGAACTGGTACATGTACAGACCGAATATTAGCCAAGGAAAAAAACGACACAATGCCATTTACAGCACCGTAGACGAGTCTAGAAGTAATCACACAACTTGTCGTAAGTCAGAATGTGAAAGACACATATCCTATGATATCACTTATAGGTGTTACCTAAATACTGACACCAGTGAAGATATTTCCACAGAGAAAGGCAGTCACAGATTTATTAAACAAACTTATGGTTCACCAATGGAAAGGTGTGAGGATTGGATACATTAGGATGTTGGGGTTAACAGAGATATACAAACACAGGTGAAGTATATAATCACCAGAGACCTGTAGAATACCAAGAGAAGACTACTGAACATTGTGTCATAACCTACATGGGAAAAGGATCCAAAGAACAAAAGATATGTGTATATGTGTAAAACAACCACATCTTGCACAGCTAGAACAAGCAAAACATCGTAATCACACTTGCTGTGATAAAAAATGAAAATTAAATTTAAAAAACGAAGAAGAAGTAGTGGGATATAAAGTTAAGGGGCTTTATCCTGGCACATTCCATTCTAATTTACAACCTAGAACACGACTTCTATTAAGGCTCTGTTGCCCTAATAACCGGATTTGTTAAAGGAGAACTGTGCCTCTTTGTGGCCGTTTCACACAGCAGCAGCTCTAAACCCAGCGATAATGCTTGCTTGATATTCAAAGTAATTCCAGGCCTGTAAGTGACACCTGCCCTCTCAACAAATCCGTGGTTACTAAATCGAGCAAAAATCTCAAAAGACGTGCATATTTCAAAACGACAATTTAAAGAGGCATATTTTACGCACATTTTGTATTCTCTTTCTTTTTCTCTCTTTTTTTTTGTTTTAAAAAAAAGGGCAAGGAAAAATGCTCAACATCAGGAATTAATAAAGCCATGCAAATCCAGCCTACACAAACGTTCACCTCACAGCCGTCAGAATGATCACCAGCAAAAAAGTCTACAACTTATAAATGGTGAAGGGGCTTTAGAGAACTGTGTACCCTCTAGCTGCTGGTGGGATGTAACCAGGTAAGAGACAGTACTGAAAACAGAATGGAGGTGTGTTTAAAGGTAAAGATTGAGCTACCATGTGATATGGTAGGATCACTGATGGGCCTATCACCTGAGTAGACCAGAATCAAAGAGACACAGGCTGGCAATCCTGCACTGCAGCAACATGTACCATAGCCAAGACCTGGAAGAAACCAAAATGTCCATCAACAGAAAAATGCACCAAGAAGAAGTGGTCCGTGTACACAATGGAATATTAGCCATGGAAAAGCATGGAACAGTACCATTGGCACCACCATAGAAGGATCTAGAGATAATCACCCAACTTGAAGTAAGAAAGAAACCAAAAGACAGATATCCTATAACATTAATTATAGGTGTTACCTAAAAATTGATACCCATGAAATACTTTCCAAGAGAAGGACACTCATAAATTGAGAAAACCAAATTATGTTTAAGCAAATGTTAAGGTGTAAGAAAGGTAAGAATTAGGATATGGGGATTAACAGACATGTACTAATACATATGAAACATATAATCACCAAATACCTATGGAATACCAAGAGAGGTGTACTCAACATTCTGTAATAACCTACATGGGAAAGGATCCAAAGATGAATAGATCGATACATACATAAAATGAACCAGATTCTGTACACCTAGAACACACACAACATTTTTATCAAATTTACTCTGATACTAAATAAAAATTAAATTTAAAAAACAAACAAGGAGTAAGGAGATATAAGCTCTTGGGGGTTTGCCCTGGCACATTCCACCCTAATTGGCAGCCTACTAACAGGATTTCCAGGAAGGCTCTGTTGCTCAAAAACCCAGAGTTGGAAATGTAGAAATGCTGCCATCTTGTGGCCGTTTGCGGCAAGAGCGGCTTTAAACCCACTGCTAATGGTCACTTAACATTCACAGACTCAGGGCTGTAAAGGACACCTGCCCTCAAAAAATGTCCTGAGCTAGGGAATGACCAAAAATATTCAAGACATGCAAATGTTTAAAGGAGATAGTATGAAGAGATAAGTTTGCACACTCTTCTTCAAAAGAAAGGAAAATGGATAAAAGCTCAACATCAGGACTTATTAGACTCATGCAAATCTAATCTACAAAAAGGTTTCAACTCACACACGTCAACTACCATCAGCAAAAAAGTCTGCAAACAATACATGCTGAAAGGGTTTTAGAGAACTGTGTACTCTCTAGCTCCTGGTGAGATGTAAAGTGGTTACAGCCAATAATGAGAACTGAAAGGACCTCAATTAAAAGTAAAAACTGGGGCTTCCCTGGTGGTGCAGTGGTTGAGAATCCGCCTTCCGATGCAGGGGACACGGGTTCGTGCCCCAGTCCGGGAAGATCCCACATGCCGCAGAGTGGCTAGGCCCGTGAGGCATGGCCACTGAGCGTGTGGGTCCGGAGCCTGTGCTCCGCAACGGGAAAGGCCGCAACAGTGAGAGGCCATCGTACCACAAAAAAAAGAAGAAAAGAAATGTAAAACCGAGCCACCATTCCATCCAGCAGGCCCAATGTTGGGCCTCTCACCTGAGAAGACCAGAATCGAGAAGACAGAGGCTGCAACAGCTGCACTGCAGCCACTTTCACAATACCCAAGATACGGAAGCAACCAAAATGTCCATCAAGAGATGAATTGATAAAGAAAAAGTGGTCCATGTACACAATGGAATATTAACCTTGGGAAACAATGAAACACTGCTCTTTGAGACACCATAGATGAACCTACAGATAATCACAGAACGTGAGGTAAGTCGGAAAGCAAAATACATATCCTATGATATCACTTATAGGCATTATCTAACAACTGACACAAATGAACGTATTTCCAGAGAAAGACACTCACAGACTTAGAAAACAAATTATGCTTATCTAAAAGGAAAGATTGAGGGAATGGATAAATTAAGACCAGGTTTACCATACGTGTACAAATGCGTACTAAATACATATGTCAAAAAGAGCGGCCATATAGAAACGGAGGTCTATGGGACACTCTTCAATAATTTACATGGGGGATGGGTTGGAAGATGGCGGAAGAGTAAGACGTGGAGATCGCCTTCCTCCTCACGGATACACCAGAAATACATCTACACGTGGAACAACTCCTACAGAACACCTACTGAAGGCTGGCAGAAGACCTCAGAGCTCCCAAAAGGCAAGAAACTCCCCACGTACCTGGGTAGGGCAAAAGAAAAAAGAAAAAACAGAGACAAAAGAATAAGGACGGCACCTGCACCAGTGGGAGGGAGCTGTGAAGGAGGAAAAGTTTCCACACACTAGGAAGCCCCTCCGCGGGCGGAGACTGCGGGAGGCGGTGGGGGGAGCTTCGGGACCGCGGAGTAGTGCACAGCGACGGGTGCGGAGGGCAAAGCGGGGAGATTCCTGCACAAACGATCGGTGCCGACCGGCACTCACCAACCCGAGAGGCTTGTCTGCTCACCCGCCGGGGCTGGCGGGGCTGCGAGCTGAGGCTCGGGTTTCGGTTTTGGACGGAGCTCAGGGAGAGGACTGGGGTTGGCGGCTTGAACATAGCCTGAAGGGGTTGGTGCGCCACGACTAGCCGGGAGGGAGTTCGGGGAAAAGCCTGCACCTGCCGAAGAGGCAAGAGACTTTTTCTTCCCTCTTTGTTTCCTGGTGCGCGAGGAGAGGGGTTTAAGAGCGCTGCTTAAAGGAACTCCAGAGACGGGCGCGAGCCGCGGCTAAAAGCGCGAACCCCAGAGACGGGCGCGAGCCGCGGCTAGAACCGCGGACCCCAGAGACGGGCGGGAGACGCTAGGACTGCTGCTGCCGCCACCAGGGGGGCTGTGTGCGAGCACAGGTCACTCTCCGCGCCCCTCTTCTGCGGAGCCTGTGCAGGCCACCACTGCCAGGTTCCCGGGATCAAGGGACAACTTCCCCGGGAGTACGCACGGCGGGTCTCAGGCTGGTGCAACGTCACGCCAGCCTCTGCCGCAGCGTCACGCCGCCTCTGCCGCCGCAGGCCCGCCCCGCACGCAGTGCCCCTCCTTCCCCCATCCCCCGGCCTGAGTGAGCCGGAGCTCCCGAATCAGCGGCTCCTTTAACCCCGTCCTGTCTGAGCAAACAACAGACGCCCTCCAGCGACCTGCGCGCAGGGGCAGGGCCGGGTACAAAGCTGAGCTCCTGTGAGCTGTGAGAGCAGGGAGGAGAGGGGGAGGTCTCTCCCGGCAGCCGCGGAGGCGGCGGATTGAAGCTCCACAATCAACTTGATGTGCCCTGCATCTGTGGAATACCTGAATAGACAGGGAGTGATCCCAAATTGAAGAGGTGGAATTTAGGAGCGAGATCTGTGATTTTTTTCCCTTTTCCTCTTTTTGTGAATGTGTGCGTGTATGCTTCTGTGTGAGATCGTGTCTGTATACTCTTGCTTCCACCATTTGTCCTAGGGCTCTATCCGTCCATGGTTTTTTAAAAAAAATTTTTTTTCTTAATAATTAATTTTAATTGTAATAACTTTATTGTACTTTACCTTCGTTCTTTCTTTCTTTCCTTCCTTCCTTCCCTCCTTTAGACAGCGAATCACCCCAGGTTGAGGAGGTGGTCTCTGGGAGCAGGATTTATGATTTTTCCCCCTTTGCCTCTTTTTGTGAAGGTGTATGTGTATGCTTCTGTGTAAGATTTTCTCTGTATAGCTTTGCTTCCAACATTTGTCCTAGGGTTCTATCCGTCCCTTTTTTTTTTCTAAATATTTTTTAGTTCAATAACTATATTATACTTTATTTTATTTTTACTGTATCTTCTTTCTTTCTGTCTTTTTTCCTTCTTTCCCTCCTTCCTTCCTTCCTCCCTCCCTCCCTCCTTTCTTTCCTTCTTTGCTTCTTTCTTCCTTCCTTCCTTTCCTCCTTTCTTTCTTTCTTTCCTCATACTTCTACTAATTCTCTCTACATTTTCTCCTTCTTTCCCTCCTTCCTTCCTTCCTTCCTTCCTCCCTCCCTCCCTCCTTTCTTTCCTTCTTTGCTTCTTTCTTCCTTCCTTCCTTTCCTCCTTTCCTTCTTTCTTTCCTCATACTTCTACTAATTCTCTCTACATTTACTCCTTCTTTCCCTCCTTCCTTCCTTCCTTCCTCCCTCCCTCCTTTCTTTCCTTCTTTGCTTCTTTCTTCCTACCTTCCTTTCCTCCTTTCCTTCTTTCTTTCCTCATACTTCTACTAATTCTCTCTACATTTTCTCCTTCTTTCCCTCCTTCCTTCCTTTCTTCCTCCTTCCCTCCCTCCCTCCTTTCTTTCCTTCTTTGCTTCTTTCTTCCTTCCTTCCTTTCCTCCTTTCCTTCTTTCTTTCCTCATACTTCTACTAATTCTCTCTACTTTTTTTCCCTTTTATTCTGAGCCGTGTGGATGAAAGGCTCTTGGTGCTCCAGCCCAGGAGTCAGGGCTCTGCCTCTGAGGTAGGAGAGCCAACTTCAGGACACTGGTCAACAAGAGACCTCCCAGCTCCACATAATATTAAACGGTGGAAATCTCCCAGAGACCTCCATCTTAACACCAGCACCCAGCTTCACTCAACGACCAGCAAGCCACAGTGCTGGACAACCTATGCCAAACAAGTAGCAAAACAGGAACACAACCCCACCCATTAGCAGAGAGGCTGCCTAAAATCATAATAAGGCCACAGACACCCCAAAACACACCACGAGACGTGAACCTGCCCACTAGAGAGACAAGATCCAGCCTCATCCAGCACAACACAGGCACTAGTCCCCTCCACCAGGAAGCCTACACAACACACTGAAACAACCTTAGCCACTGGAGAGAGACATCAAAAACAACGGGAACTACGAACGTGCAACCTGCAAAAAGGAGACCCCAAACACAGTAAGATAAGCAAAATGAGAAGACAGAAAAACACACAGCAGATGAAGGAGCAAGATAAAAACCCACCAGACCTAACAAATGAAGAGGAAATAGGCAATCTACCTGGAAAAGAATTCAGAATAATGATAGTAAGGATGATCCGAAATCTTGGAAGTAGAATGGACAAAATGCAAGAATCAGTTAACAAGAACCTACAAGAACTAAAGATGAAACAAGCAACGATGAACAACGCAATAAATGAAATTAAAAGTACTCTAGATAGGATCAATAGCAGAATAACTGAGGCAGAAGAACGGATAAGTGACCTGGAAGATAAAGTAGTGGAAATAACTACTGCAGAGCAGAATAAAGAAAAAAGAATGAAAAGAACTGAGGACAGTCTCAGAGACCTCTGGGACAACATTGAACACACCAACATTCGAATTATAGGGGTTCCAGAAGAAGAAGAAAAAAAGAAAGGGACTGAGAAAATATTTGAAGAGATTATAGTTGAAAACTTCCCTAATATGGGAAAGGAAATAGTTAATCAAGTCCAGAAAGCACAGAGAGTCCCATACAGAATAAATACAAGGAGAAATACGCCAAGACACATATTCATCAAACTGTCAAAAATTAAATACAAAGAAAGCATATTAAAAGCAGCAAGGGAAAAACAACAAATAACACACAAGGGAATCCCCATAAGGTTAACAGCTGATCTCTCAGCAGAAACCCTACAAGCCAGAAGGGAGTGGCAGGACATACTGAAAGTGATGAAGGAGAAAAACCTGCAACCAAGACTACTCTACCCAGCAAGGATCTCATTCAGATTTGATGGAGAAATTAAAACCTTTACAGACAAGCAAAAGCTGAGAGAGTTCAGCACCACCAAACCAGCTTTACAACAAATGCTAAAGGAACTTCTCTAGACAAGAAACACAAGAGAAGGAAACCACCTATAGTAACGAACCCAAAACAATATAGAAAATGGGAATAGGAACATACATTTCGATAATTACCTTAAATGTAAATGGACTAAATGCTCCCACCAAAAGACACAGATTGGCTGAATGGATACAAAAACAAGACCCTTATATATGCTGTCTACAAGAGACCCACTTCAGACCTAGAGACACATACAGACTGAAAGTAAGGGGATGGAAAAAGATATTCCATGCAAATGGAAACCAAAAGAAAGCTGGAGTAGCAATTCTCATATCAGACAAAATAGACTTTAAAATAAGGACTATTAAAAGGGACAAAGAAGGACACTACATATTGATCAAGGGATCGATCCAAGAAGAAGATATAACAATTGTAAATATTTATGCACCCAACATAGGAGCACCTCAATACATAAGGCAAATACTAACAGCCATAAAAGGGGAGATCGACAGTAACACATTCATAGTAGGGGACTTTAACACCCCACTTTCACCCATGGACAGATCATCCAAAATGAAAATAAATAAGGAAACACAAGCTTTAAATGATACATTAAACAAGATGGACTTAATTGATATTTATAGGACACTCCATCCAAAAACAACAGAATACACATTTTTCTCAAGTGCTCATGGAACATTCTCCAGGATAGATCATATCTTGGGTCACAAATCAAGCCTTGGTAAATTTAAGAAAACTGAAATTGTATCAAGTATCTTTTCCGACCACAACGCCATGAGACTAGATATCAATTACAGGAAAAGATCTGTAAAAAATACAAACACATGGAGGCTAAACAATACACTACTTAATAATGAAGTGATCACTGAAGAAATCAAAGAGGAAATAAAAAAATACCTAGAAACAAATGACAATGGAGACACAACGACCCAAAACCTATGGGATGCAGCAAAAGCAGTCCTAAGGGGGAAGTTTATAGCAATACAAGCCCACCTTAAGAAGCAGGAAACATCTCGAATAAACAACCTAACCTTGCACCTCAAGCAATTAGAGAAAGAAGAACAAAAAAACCCCAAAGCTAGCAGAAGGAAAGAAATCATAAAAATCAGATCAGAAATAAATGAAAAAGAAATGAAGGAAACAATAGCAAAGATCAATAAAACTAAAAGCTGGTTCTTTGAGAAGATAAACAAAATAGATAAACCACTAGCCAGACTCATCAAGAAAAAAAGGGAGAAGACTCAAATCAATAGAATTAGAAATGAAAAAGGAGAAGTAACAACTGACACTGCAGAAATAAAAAAAATCATGAGAGATTACTACAAGCAACTCTATGCCAATAAAATGGACAATCTGGAAGAAATGGACAAATTCTTAGAAATGCACAACCTGACAAGACTGAATCAGGAAGAAATAGAAAATATGAACAGACCAATCACAAGCACTGAAATTGAAACTGTGATTAAAAACCTTCCAACAAACAAAAGCCCAGGACCAGATGGCTTCACAGGTGAATTCTATCAAACGTTTAGAGAAGAGCTAACACCTATCCTTCTCAAACTCTTCCAAAATATAGCAGAGGGAGGAACACTCCCAAATTCCTTCTACGAAGCCACCATCACCTTGATACCAAAACCAGACAAGGATGTCACAAAGAAAGAAAACTACAGGCCAATATCACTGATGAACATAGATGCAAAAATCCTCAACAAAATACTAGCAAACAGAATCCAACAGCACATTAAAAGGATCATACACCATGATCAAGTGGGGTTTATTCCAGGAATGCAAGGATTCTTCAATATACGCAAATCTATCAATGTGATAAACCATATTAACAAATTGAAGGAGAAAAACCATATGATCATCTCAATAGATGCAGAGAAAGCTTTCGACAAAATTCAACACCCATTTATGATAAAAACCCTCCAGAAAGTAGGCATAGAGGGAACTTTCCTAAACATAATAAAAGCCATATATGACAAGCCCACAGCAAACATCATCCTCAATGGTGAAAAACTGAAAGCATTTCCACTAAGATCAGGAACAAGACAAGGTTGCCCACTCTCACCACTCTTATTCAACATAGTTTTGGAAGTTTTAGCCACAGCAATCAGAGAAGAAAAGGAAATAAAAGGAATCCAAATCGGAAAAGAAGAAGTAAAGCTGTCACTGTTTGCAGATGACATGATACTATACATAGAGAATCCTAAAGATGCTACCAGAAAACTACTAGAGCTAATCAATGAATTTGGTAAAGTAGCAGGATACAAAATTAATGCACAGAAATCTCTGGCATTCCTATATACTAATGATGAAAAATCTGAAAGTGAAATCAAGAAAACACTCCCATTTACCATTGCAACAAAAAGAATAAAATATCTAGGAATAAACCTACCTAAGGATACGAAAGACCTGTATGCAGAAAATTATAAGACACTGATGAAAGAAATTAAAGATGATACAAATAGATGGAGAGATATACCATGTTCTTGGATGGGAAGAATCAACATTGTGAAAATGACTCTACTACCCAAAGCAATCTACAGATTCAATGCAAGCCCTATCAAACTACCACTGGCATTTTTCACAGAACTAGAACAAAAAATTTCGCAATTTGTATGGAAACACAAAAGACCCTGAATAGCCAAAGCAATCTTTAGAACGAAAAAAGGAGCTGGAGGAATAAGGCTCCCTGACTTCAGACTATATTACAAAGCAACAGTAATCAAGACAGTATGGTACTGGCACAAAAACAGAAAGATAGATCAGTGGAACAGGATAGAAAGCCCAGAGATAAACCCACGCACATATGGACACCTTATCTTTGATAAAGGAGGCAGGAATGTACAGTGGAGAAAGGACAGCCTCTTCAATAAATGGTGCTGGGAAAACTGGACAGGTACATGTAAGAGTATGAGATTAGATCACTCCCTAACACCATACACAAAAATAAGCTCAAAATGGATTAAAGACCTAAATGTAAGGCCAGAAACTATCAAACTCTTAGAAGAAAACATAGGAAGAACACTCTATGACATAAATCACAGCAAGATCCTTTCTGACCCACCTCCTAGAGTAATGGAAATAAAAACAAAAATAAACAAATGGGACCTAATGAAACTTCAAAGCTTTTGCACAGCAAAGGAAACGATAACCAAGACCAAAAGACAACCCTCAGAATGGGAGAAAACATTTGCAAATGAAGCAACTGACAAAGGATTAATCTCCAAAATTTACAAGCAGCTCATGCAGCTCAATAACAAAAAAACAAACAACCCCATCCAAAAATGGGCAGAAGACCTAAATAGACATTTCTCCAAAGAAGATATACAGAATGCCAACAAACACATGAAAGAATGCTCAACATCATTAATCATTAGAGAAATGCAAATCAAAACTACAATGAGATATCATCTCACACCAGTCAGAATGGCCATCATCAAAAAATCAAGAAACAATAAATGCTGGAGAGGGTGTGGAGAAAAGGGGACACTCTTGCACTGCTGGTGGGAATGTGAATTGGTTCAGCCACTGTGGAGAACAGTATGGAGGTTCCTTAAAAAACTACAAATAGAATTACCATATGACCCAGCAATCCCACTACTTGGCATATACCCTGAGAAAACCAAAATTCAAAGAGAGTCATGTACCAAAATGTTCATTGCAGCTATATTTACAATAGCCAGGACATGGAAACAACCTAAGCGCCCATCATCGGATGAATGGATAAAGAAGATGTGGCACATATACACAATGGAATATTACTCAGCCTTAAAAAGAAATGAAATTGAGCTATTTGTAATGAGATGGATAGACCTAGAATCTGTCATACAGAGTGAAGTAAGTCAGAAAGAAAAAGACAAATACCGTATGCTAACACATATATATGGAATTTAAGGGAAAAAAATGTCATGAAGAACCTAGGGGTAAGATAGGAATAAAGACGCAGACCTACTGGAGAACGGACTTAAGGATATGGGGAGGGGGAAGGGTGAGTTTTGACAGGGCGAGAGAGAGTCATGGACATATACACACTAACAAACGTAGTAAGGTAGATAGCTGGGGGGAAGCAGCCGCAAGGCACAGGGATATTAGCTCGGTGCTTTGTGACAGCCTGGAAGGGTGGGATGGGGAGAGTGGGAGGGAGGGAGACGCAAGAGGGAAGACATATGGGAACATATGTATATGTATAGCTGATTCACTTTGTTGTAAAGCAGAAACTAACACACGATTATAAAGCAATTATACCCCAATAAAGATGTTTAAAAAAAAAAAAAAAAAAAAGTACTCTAGATAGGATCAATAGCAGAATAACTGAGGCAGAAGAACGGATAAGTGACCTGGAAGATAAAGTAGTGGAAATAACTACTGCAGAGCAGAATAAAGAAAAAAGAATGAAAAGAACTGAGGACAGTCTCAGAGACCTCTGGGACAACATTGAACACACCAACATTCGAATTATAGGGGTTCCAGAAGAAGAAGAAAAAAAGAAAGGGACTGAGAAAATATTTGAAGAGATTATAGTTGAAAACTTCCCTAATATGGGAAAGGAAATAGTTAATCAACTCCAGAAAGCACAGAGAGTCCCATACAGAATAAATACAAGGAGAAATACGCCAAGACACATATTCATCAAACTGTCAAAAATTAAATACAAAGAAAGCATATTAAAAGCAGCAAGGGAAAAACAACAAATAACACACAAGGGAATCCCCATAAGGTTAACAGCTGATCTCTCAGCAGAAACCCTACAAGCCAGAAGGGAGTGGCAGGACATACTGAAAGTGATGAAGGAGAAAAACCTGCAACCAAGACTACTCTACCCAGCAAGGATCTCATTCAGATTTGATGGAGAAATTAAAACCTTTACAGACAAGCAAAAGCTGAGAGAGTTCAGCACCACCAAACCAGCTTTACAACAAATGCTAAAGGAACTTCTCTAGACAAGAAACACAAGAGAAGGAAACCACCTATAGTAACGAACCCAAAACAATATAGAAAAATGGGATAGGAACATACATTTCGATAATTACCTTAAATGTAAATGGACTAAATGCTCCCACCAAAAGACACAGATTGGCTGAATGGATACAAAACAAGACCCTTATATATGCTGTCTACAAGAGACCCACTTCAGACCTAGAGACACATACAGACTGAAAGTAAGGGGATGGAAAAAGATATTCCATGCAAATGGAAACCAAAAGAAAGCTGGAGTAGCAATTCTCATATCAGACAAAATAGACTTTAAAATAAGGACTATTAAAAGGGACAAAGAAGGACACTACATATTGATCAAGGGATCGATCCAAGAAGAAGATATAACAATTGTAAATATTTATGCACCCAACATAGGAGCACTCAATACATAAGGCAAATACTAACAGCCATAAAAGGGGAGATCGACAGTAACACATTCATAGTAGGGACTTTAACACCCCACTTCACCCATGGACAGATCATCCAAATGAAAATAAATAAGGAAACACAAGCTTTAAATGATACATTAAACAAGATGGACTTAATTGATATTTATAGGACACTCCATCCAAAAACAACAGAATACACATTTTTCTCAAGTGCTCATGGAACATTCTCCAGGATAGATCATATCTTGGGTCACAAATCAAGCCTTGGTAAATTTAAGAAAACTGAAATTGTATCAAGTATCTTTTCCGACCACAACGCCATGAGACTAGATATCAATTACAGGAAAAGATCTGTAAAAAATACAAACACATGGAGGCTAAACAATACACTACTTAATAATGAAGTGATCACTGAAGAAATCAAAGAGGAAATAAAAAAATACCTAGAAACAAATGACAATGGAGACACAACGACCCAAAACCTATGGGATGCAGCAAAAGCAGTCCTAAGGGGGAAGTTTATAGCAATACAAGCCCACCTTAAGAAGCAGGAAACATCTCGAATAAACAACCTAACCTTGCACCTCAAGCAATTAGAGAAAGAAGAACAAAAAAACCCCAAAGCTAGCAGAAGGAAAGAAATCATAAAAATCAGATCAGAAATAAATGAAAAAGAAATGAAGGAAACAATAGCAAAGATCAATAAAACTAAAAGCTGGTTCTTTGAGAAGATAAACAAAATAGATAAACCACTAGCCAGACTCATCAAGAAAAAAAGGGAGAAGACTCAAATCAATAGAATTAGAAATGAAAAAGGAGAAGTAACAACTGACACTGCAGAAATAAAAAAAATCATGAGAGATTACTACAAGCAACTCTATGCCAATAAAATGGACAATCTGGAAGAAATGGACAAATTCTTAGAAATGCACAACCTGACAAGACTGAATCAGGAAGAAATAGAAAATATGAACAGACCAATCACAAGCACTGAAATTGAAACTGTGATTAAAAACCTTCCAACAAACAAAAGCCCAGGACCAGATGGCTTCACAGGTGAATTCTATCAAACGTTTAGAGAAGAGCTAACACCTATCCTTCTCAAACTCTTCCAAAATATAGCAGAGGGAGGAACACTCCCAAATTCCTTCTACGAAGCCACCATCACCTTGATACCAAAACCAGACAAGGATGTCACAAAGAAAGAAAACTACAGGCCAATATCACTGATGAACATAGATGCAAAAATCCTCAACAAAATACTAGCAAACAGAATCCAACAGCACATTAAAAGGATCATACACCATGATCAAGTGGGGTTTATTCCAGGAATGCAAGGATTCTTCAATATACGCAAATCTATCAATGTGATAAACCATATTAACAAATTGAAGGAGAAAAACCATATGATCATCTCAATAGATGCAGAGAAAGCTTTCGACAAAATTCAACACCCATTTATGATAAAAACCCTCCAGAAAGTAGGCATAGAGGGAACTTTCCTAAACATAATAAAAGCCATATATGACAAGCCCACAGCAAACATCATCCTCAATGGTGAAAAACTGAAGGCATTTCCACTAAGATCAGGAACAAGACAAGGTTGCCCACTCTCACCACTCTTATTCAACATAGTTTTGGAAGTTTTAGCCACAGCAATCAGAGAAGAAAAGGAAATAAAAGGAATCCAAATCGGAAAAGAAGAAGTAAAGCTGTCACTGTTTGCAGATGACATGATACTATACATAGAGAATCCTAAAGATGCTACCAGAAAACTACTAGAGCTAATCAATGAATTTGGTAAAGTAGCAGGATACAAAATTAATGCACAGAAATCTCTGGCATTCCTATATACTAATGATGAAAAATCTGAAAGTGAAATCAAGAAAACACTCCCATTTACCATTGCAACAAAAAGAATAAAATATCTAGGAATAAACCTACCTAAGGATACGAAAGACCTGTATGCAGAAAATTATAAGACACTGATGAAAGAAATTAAAGATGATACAAATAGATGGAGAGATATACCATGTTCTTGGATGGGAAGAATCAACATTGTGAAAATGACTCTACTACCCAAAGCAATCTACAGATTCAATGCAAGCCCTATCAAACTACCACTGGCATTTTTCACAGAACTAGAACAAAAAATTTCGCAATTTGTATGGAAACACAAAAGACCCTGAATAGCCAAAGCAATCTTTAGAACGAAAAAAGGAGCTGGAGGAATAAGGCTCCCTGACTTCAGACTATATTACAAAGCAACAGTAATCAAGACAGTATGGTACTGGCACAAAAACAGAAAGATAGATCAGTGGAACAGGATAGAAAGCCCAGAGATAAACCCACGCACATATGGACACCTTATCTTTGATAAAGGAGGCAGGAATGTACAGTGGAGAAAGGACAGCCTCTTCAATAAATGGTGCTGGGAAAACTGGACAGGTACATGTAAGAGTATGAGATTAGATCACTCCCTAACACCATACACAAAAATAAGCTCAAAATGGATTAAAGACCTAAATGTAAGGCCAGAAACTATCAAACTCTTAGAAGAAAACATAGGAAGAACACTCTATGACATAAATCACAGCAAGATCCTTTCTGACCCACCTCCTAGAGTAATGGAAATAAAAACAAAAATAAACAAATGGGACCTAATGAAACTTCAAAGCTTTTGCACAGCAAAGGAAACGATAACCAAGACCAAAAGACAACCCTCAGAATGGGAGAAAACATTTGCAAATGAAGCAACTGACAAAGGATTAATCTCCAAAATTTACAAGCAGCTCATGCAGCTCAATAACAAAAAAACAAACAACCCCATCCAAAAATGGGCAGAAGACCTAAATAGACATTTCTCCAAAGAAGATATACAGAATGCCAACAAACACATGAAAGAATGCTCAACATCATTAATCATTAGAGAAATGCAAATCAAAACTACAATGAGATATCATCTCACACCAGTCAGAATGGCCATCATCAAAAAATCAAGAAACAATAAATGCTGGAGAGGGTGTGGAGAAAAGGGGACACTCTTGCACTGCTGGTGGGAATGTGAATTGGTTCAGCCACTGTGGAGAACAGTATGGAGGTTCCTTAAAAAACTACAAATAGAATTACCATATGACCCAGCAATCCCACTACTTGGCATATACCCTGAGAAAACCAAAATTCAAAGAGAGTCATGTACCAAAATGTTCATTGCAGCTATATTTACAATAGCCAGGACATGGAAACAACCTAAGCGCCCATCATCGGATGAATGGATAAAGAAGATGTGGCACATATACACAATGGAATATTACTCAGCCTTAAAAAGAAATGAAATTGAGCTATTTGTAATGAGATGGATAGACCTAGAATCTGTCATACAGAGTGAAGTAAGTCAGAAAGAAAAAGACAAATACCGTATGCTAACACATATATATGGAATTTAAGGGAAAAAAATGTCATGAAGAACCTAGGGGTAAGATAGGAATAAAGACGCAGACCTACTGGAGAACGGACTTAAGGATATGGGGAGGGGGAAGGGTGAGTTTTGACAGGGCGAGAGAGAGTCATGGACATATACACACTAACAAACGTAGTAAGGTAGATAGCTGGGGGGAAGCAGCCGCAAGGCACAGGGATATTAGCTCGGTGCTTTGTGACAGCCTGGAAGGGTGGGATGGGGAGAGTGGGAGGGAGGGAGACGCAAGAGGGAAGACATATGGGAACATATGTATATGTATAGCTGATTCACTTTGTTGTAAAGCAGAAACTAACACACGATTATAAAGCAATTATACCCCAATAAAGATGTTTAAAAAAAAAAAAAAAAAAAAGTACTCTAGATAGGATCAATAGCAGAATAACTGAGGCAGAAGAACGGATAAGTGACCTGGAAGATAAAGTAGTGGAAATAACTACTGCAGAGCAGAATAAAGAAAAAAGAATGAAAAGAACTGAGGACAGTCTCAGAGACCTCTGGGACAACATTGAACACACCAACATTCGAATTATAGGGGTTCCAGAAGAAGAAGAAAAAAAGAAAGGGACTGAGAAAATATTTGAAGAGATTATAGTTGAAAACTTCCCTAATATGGGAAAGGAAATAGTTAATCAACTCCAGAAAGCACAGAGAGTCCCATACAGAATAAATACAAGGAGAAATACGCCAAGACACATATTCATCAAACTGTCAAAAATTAAATACAAAGAAAGCATATTAAAAGCAGCAAGGGAAAAACAACAAATAACACACAAGGGAATCCCCATAAGGTTAACAGCTGATCTCTCAGCAGAAACCCTACAAGCCAGAAGGGAGTGGCAGGACATACTGAAAGTGATGAAGGAGAAAAACCTGCAACCAAGACTACTCTACCCAGCAAGGATCTCATTCAGATTTGATGGAGAAATTAAAACCTTTACAGACAAGCAAAAGCTGAGAGAGTTCAGCACCACCAAACCAGCTTTACAACAAATGCTAAAGGAACTTCTCTAGACAAGAAACACAAGAGAAGGAAACCACCTATAGTAACGAACCCAAAACAATATAGAAAATGGGAATAGGAACATACATTTCGATAATTACCTTAAATGTAAATGGACTAAATGCTCCCACCAAAAGACACAGATTGGCTGAATGGATACAAAAACAAGACCCTTATATATGCTGTCTACAAGAGACCCACTTCAGACCTAGAGACACATACAGACTGAAAGTAAGGGGATGGAAAAAGATATTCCATGCAAATGGAAACCAAAAGAAAGCTGGAGTAGCAATTCTCATATCAGACAAAATAGACTTTAAAATAAGGACTATTAAAAGGGACAAAGAAGGACACTACATATTGATCAAGGGATCGATCCAAGAAGAAGATATAACAATTGTAAATATTTATGCACCCAACATAGGAGCACCTCAATACATAAGGCAAATACTAACAGCCATAAAAGGGGAGATCGACAGTAACACATTCATAGTAGGGGACTTTAACACCCCACTTTCACCCATGGACAGATCATCCAAAATGAAAATAAATAAGGAAACACAAGCTTTAAATGATACATTAAACAAGATGGACTTAATTGATATTTATAGGACACTCCATCCAAAAACAACAGAATACACATTTTTCTCAAGTGCTCATGGAACATTCTCCAGGATAGATCATATCTTGGGTCACAAATCAAGCCTTGGTAAATTTAAGAAAACTGAAATTGTATCAAGTATCTTTTCCGACCACAACGCCATGAGACTAGATATCAATTACAGGAAAAGATCTGTAAAAAATACAAACACATGGAGGCTAAACAATACACTACTTAATAATGAAGTGATCACTGAAGAAATCAAAGAGGAAATAAAAAAATACCTAGAAACAAATGACAATGGAGACACAACGACCCAAAACCTATGGGATGCAGCAAAAGCAGTCCTAAGGGGGAAGTTTATAGCAATACAAGCCCACCTTAAGAAGCAGGAAACATCTCGAATAAACAACCTAACCTTGCACCTCAAGCAATTAGAGAAAGAAGAACAAAAAAACCCCAAAGCTAGCAGAAGGAAAGAAATCATAAAAATCAGATCAGAAATAAATGAAAAAGAAATGAAGGAAACAATAGCAAAGATCAATAAAACTAAAAGCTGGTTCTTTGAGAAGATAAACAAAATAGATAAACCACTAGCCAGACTCATCAAGAAAAAAAGGGAGAAGACTCAAATCAATAGAATTAGAAATGAAAAAGGAGAAGTAACAACTGACACTGCAGAAATAAAAAAAATCATGAGAGATTACTACAAGCAACTCTATGCCAATAAAATGGACAATCTGGAAGAAATGGACAAATTCTTAGAAATGCACAACCTGACAAGACTGAATCAGGAAGAAATAGAAAATATGAACAGACCAATCACAAGCACTGAAATTGAAACTGTGATTAAAAACCTTCCAACAAACAAAAGCCCAGGACCAGATGGCTTCACAGGTGAATTCTATCAAACGTTTAGAGAAGAGCTAACACCTATCCTTCTCAAACTCTTCCAAAATATAGCAGAGGGAGGAACACTCCCAAATTCCTTCTACGAAGCCACCATCACCTTGATACCAAAACCAGACAAGGATGTCACAAAGAAAGAAAACTACAGGCCAATATCACTGATGAACATAGATGCAAAAATCCTCAACAAAATACTAGCAAACAGAATCCAACAGCACATTAAAAGGATCATACACCATGATCAAGTGGGGTTTATTCCAGGAATGCAAGGATTCTTCAATATACGCAAATCTATCAATGTGATAAACCATATTAACAAATTGAAGGAGAAAAACCATATGATCATCTCAATAGATGCAGAGAAAGCTTTCGACAAAATTCAACACCCATTTATGATAAAAACCCTCCAGAAAGTAGGCATAGAGGGAACTTTCCTAAACATAATAAAAGCCATATATGACAAGCCCACAGCAAACATCATCCTCAATGGTGAAAAACTGAAAGCATTTCCACTAAGATCAGGAACAAGACAAGGTTGCCCACTCTCACCACTCTTATTCAACATAGTTTTGGAAGTTTTAGCCACAGCAATCAGAGAAGAAAAGGAAATAAAAGGAATCCAAATCGGAAAAGAAGAAGTAAAGCTGTCACTGTTTGCAGATGACATGATACTATACATAGAGAATCCTAAAGATGCTACCAGAAAACTACTAGAGCTAATCAATGAATTTGGTAAAGTAGCAGGATACAAAATTAATGCACAGAAATCTCTGGCATTCCTATATACTAATGATGAAAAATCTGAAAGTGAAATCAAGAAAACACTCCCATTTACCATTGCAACAAAAAGAATAAAATATCTAGGAATAAACCTACCTAAGGATACGAAAGACCTGTATGCAGAAAATTATAAGACACTGATGAAAGAAATTAAAGATGATACAAATAGATGGAGAGATATACCATGTTCTTGGATGGGAAGAATCAACATTGTGAAAATGACTCTACTACCCAAAGCAATCTACAGATTCAATGCAAGCCCTATCAAACTACCACTGGCATTTTTCACAGAACTAGAACAAAAAATTTCGCAATTTGTATGGAAACACAAAAGACCCTGAATAGCCAAAGCAATCTTTAGAACGAAAAAAGGAGCTGGAGGAATAAGGCTCCCTGACTTCAGACTATATTACAAAGCAACAGTAATCAAGACAGTATGGTACTGGCACAAAAACAGAAAGATAGATCAGTGGAACAGGATAGAAAGCCCAGAGATAAACCCACGCACATATGGACACCTTATCTTTGATAAAGGAGGCAGGAATGTACAGTGGAGAAAGGACAGCCTCTTCAATAAATGGTGCTGGGAAAACTGGACAGGTACATGTAAGAGTATGAGATTAGATCACTCCCTAACACCATACACAAAAATAAGCTCAAAATGGATTAAAGACCTAAATGTAAGGCCAGAAACTATCAAACTCTTAGAAGAAAACATAGGAAGAACACTCTATGACATAAATCACAGCAAGATCCTTTCTGACCCACCTCCTAGAGTAATGGAAATAAAAACAAAAATAAACAAATGGGACCTAATGAAACTTCAAAGCTTTTGCACAGCAAAGGAAACGATAACCAAGACCAAAAGACAACCCTCAGAATGGGAGAAAACATTTGCAAATGAAGCAACTGACAAAGGATTAATCTCCAAAATTTACAAGCAGCTCATGCAGCTCAATAACAAAAAAACAAACAACCCCATCCAAAAATGGGCAGAAGACCTAAATAGACATTTCTCCAAAGAAGATATACAGAATGCCAACAAACACATGAAAGAATGCTCAACATCATTAATCATTAGAGAAATGCAAATCAAAACTACAATGAGATATCATCTCACACCAGTCAGAATGGCCATCATCAAAAAATCAAGAAACAATAAATGCTGGAGAGGGTGTGGAGAAAAGGGGACACTCTTGCACTGCTGGTGGGAATGTGAATTGGTTCAGCCACTGTGGAGAACAGTATGGAGGTTCCTTAAAAAACTACAAATAGAATTACCATATGACCCAGCAATCCCACTACTTGGCATATACCCTGAGAAAACCAAAATTCAAAGAGAGTCATGTACCAAAATGTTCATTGCAGCTATATTTACAATAGCCAGGACATGGAAACAACCTAAGCGCCCATCATCGGATGAATGGATAAAGAAGATGTGGCACATATACACAATGGAATATTACTCAGCCTTAAAAAGAAATGAAATTGAGCTATTTGTAATGAGATGGATAGACCTAGAATCTGTCATACAGAGTGAAGTAAGTCAGAAAGAAAAAGACAAATACCGTATGCTAACACATATATATGGAATTTAAGGGAAAAAAATGTCATGAAGAACCTAGGGGTAAGATAGGAATAAAGACGCAGACCTACTGGAGAACGGACTTAAGGATATGGGGAGGGGGAAGGGTGAGTTTTGACAGGGCGAGAGAGAGTCATGGACATATACACACTAACAAACGTAGTAAGGTAGATAGCTGGGGGGAAGCAGCCGCAAGGCACAGGGATATTAGCTCGGTGCTTTGTGACAGCCTGGAAGGGTGGGATGGGGAGAGTGGGAGGGAGGGAGACGCAAGAGGGAAGACATATGGGAACATATGTATATGTATAGCTGATTCACTTTGTTGTAAAGCAGAAACTAACACACGATTATAAAGCAATTATACCCCAATAAAGATGTTTAAAAAAAAAAAAAAAAAAAGTACTCTAGATAGGATCAATAGCAGAATAACTGAGGCAGAAGAACGGATAAGTGACCTGGAAGATAAAGTAGTGGAAATAACTACTGCAGAGCAGAATAAAGAAAAAAGAATGAAAAGAACTGAGGACAGTCTCAGAGACCTCTGGGACAACATTGAACACACCAACATTCGAATTATAGGGGTTCCAGAAGAAGAAGAAAAAAAGAAAGGGACTGAGAAAATATTTGAAGAGATTATAGTTGAAAACTTCCCTAATATGGGAAAGGAAATAGTTAATCAACTCCAGAAAGCACAGAGAGTCCCATACAGAATAAATACAAGGAGAAATACGCCAAGACACATATTCATCAAACTGTCAAAAATTAAATACAAAGAAAGCATATTAAAAGCAGCAAGGGAAAAACAACAAATAACACACAAGGGAATCCCCATAAGGTTAACAGCTGATCTCTCAGCAGAAACCCTACAAGCCAGAAGGGAGTGGCAGGACATACTGAAAGTGATGAAGGAGAAAAACCTGCAACCAAGACTACTCTACCCAGCAAGGATCTCATTCAGATTTGATGGAGAAATTAAAACCTTTACAGACAAGCAAAAGCTGAGAGAGTTCAGCACCACCAAACCAGCTTTACAACAAATGCTAAAGGAACTTCTCTAGACAAGAAACACAAGAGAAGGAAACCACCTATAGTAACGAACCCAAAACAATATAGAAAATGGGAATAGGAACATACATTTCGATAATTACCTTAAATGTAAATGGACTAAATGCTCCCACCAAAAGACACAGATTGGCTGAATGGATACAAAAACAAGACCCTTATATATGCTGTCTACAAGAGACCCACTTCAGACCTAGAGACACATACAGACTGAAAGTAAGGGGATGGAAAAAGATATTCCATGCAAATGGAAACCAAAAGAAAGCTGGAGTAGCAATTCTCATATCAGACAAAATAGACTTTAAAATAAGGACTATTAAAAGGGACAAAGAAGGACACTACATATTGATCAAGGGATCGATCCAAGAAGAAGATATAACAATTGTAAATATTTATGCACCCAACATAGGAGCACCTCAATACATAAGGCAAATACTAACAGCCATAAAAGGGGAGATCGACAGTAACACATTCATAGTAGGGGACTTTAACACCCCACTTTCACCCATGGACAGATCATCCAAAATGAAAATAAATAAGGAAACACAAGCTTTAAATGATACATTAAACAAGATGGACTTAATTGATATTTATAGGACACTCCATCCAAAAACAACAGAATACACATTTTTCTCAAGTGCTCATGGAACATTCTCCAGGATAGATCATATCTTGGGTCACAAATCAAGCCTTGGTAAATTTAAGAAAACTGAAATTGTATCAAGTATCTTTTCCGACCACAACGCCATGAGACTAGATATCAATTACAGGAAAAGATCTGTAAAAAATACAAACACATGGAGGCTAAACAATACACTACTTAATAATGAAGTGATCACTGAAGAAATCAAAGAGGAAATAAAAAAATACCTAGAAACAAATGACAATGGAGACACAACGACCCAAAACCTATGGGATGCAGCAAAAGCAGTCCTAAGGGGGAAGTTTATAGCAATACAAGCCCTCCTTAAGAAGCAGGAAACATCTCGAATAAACAACCTAACCTTGCACCTCAAGCAATTAGAGAAAGAAGAACAAAAAAACCCCAAAGCTAGCAGAAGGAAAGAAATCATAAAAATCAGATCAGAAAGAAATGAAGGAAACAATAGCAAAGATCAATAAAACTAAAAGCTGGTTCTTTGAGAAGATAAACAAAATAGATAAACCACTAGCCAGACTCATCAAGAAAAAAAGGGAGAAGACTCAAATCAATAGAATTAGAAATGAAAAAGGAGAAGTAACAACTGACACTGCAGAAATAAAAAAAATCATGAGAGATTACTACAAGCAACTCTATGCCAATAAAATGGACAATCTGGAAGAAATGGACAAATTCTTAGAAATGCACAACCTGACAAGACTGAATCAGGAAGAAATAGAAAATATGAACAGACCAATCACAAGCACTGAAATTGAAACTGTGATTAAAAACCTTCCAACAAACAAAAGCCCAGGACCAGATGGCTTCACAGGTGAATTCTATCAAACGTTTAGAGAAGAGCTAACACCTATCCTTCTCAAACTCTTCCAAAATATAGCAGAGGGAGGAACACTCCCAAATTCCTTCTACGAAGCCACCATCACCTTGATACCAAAACCAGACAAGGATGTCACAAAGAAAGAAAACTACAGGCCAATATCACTGATGAACATAGATGCAAAAATCCTCAACAAAATACTAGCAAACAGAATCCAACAGCACATTAAAAGGATCATACACCATGATCAAGTGGGGTTTATTCCAGGAATGCAAGGATTCTTCAATATACGCAAATCTATCAATGTGATAAACCATATTAACAAATTGAAGGAGAAAAACCATATGATCATCTCAATAGATGCAGAGAAAGCTTTCGACAAAATTCAACACCCATTTATGATAAAAACCCTCCAGAAAGTAGGCATAGAGGGAACTTTCCTAAACATAATAAAAGCCATATATGACAAGCCCACAGCAAACATCATCCTCAATGGTGAAAAACTGAAAGCATTTCCACTAAGATCAGGAACAAGACAAGGTTGCCCACTCTCACCACTCTTATTCAACATAGTTTTGGAAGTTTTAGCCACAGCAATCAGAGAAGAAAAGGAAATAAAAGGAATCCAAATCGGAAAAGAAGAAGTAAAGCTGTCACTGTTTGCAGATGACATGATACTATACATAGAGAATCCTAAAGATGCTACCAGAAAACTACTAGAGCTAATCAATGAATTTGGTAAAGTAGCAGGATACAAAATTAATGCACAGAAATCTCTGGCATTCCTATATACTAATGATGAAAAATCTGAAAGTGAAATCAAGAAAACACTCCCATTTACCATTGCAACAAAAAGAATAAAATATCTAGGAATAAACCTACCTAAGGATACGAAAGACCTGTATGCAGAAAATTATAAGACACTGATGAAAGAAATTAAAGATGATACAAATAGATGGAGAGATATACCATGTTCTTGGATGGGAAGAATCAACATTGTGAAAATGACTCTACTACCCAAAGCAATCTACAGATTCAATGCAAGCCCTATCAAACTACCACTGGCATTTTTCACAGAACTAGAACAAAAAATTTCGCAATTTGTATGGAAACACAAAAGACCCTGAATAGCCAAAGCAATCTTTAGAACGAAAAAAGGAGCTGGAGGAATAAGGCTCCCTGACTTCAGACTATATTACAAAGCAACAGTAATCAAGACAGTATGGTACTGGCACAAAAACAGAAAGATAGATCAGTGGAACAGGATAGAAAGCCCAGAGATAAACCCACGCACATATGGACACCTTATCTTTGATAAAGGAGGCAGGAATGTACAGTGGAGAAAGGACAGCCTCTTCAATAAATGGTGCTGGGAAAACTGGACAGGTACATGTAAGAGTATGAGATTAGATCACTCCCTAACACCATACACAAAAATAAGCTCAAAATGGATTAAAGACCTAAATGTAAGGCCAGAAACTATCAAACTCTTAGAAGAAAACATAGGAAGAACACTCTATGACATAAATCACAGCAAGATCCTTTCTGACCCACCTCCTAGAGTAATGGAAATAAAAACAAAAATAAACAAATGGGACCTAATGAAACTTCAAAGCTTTTGCACAGCAAAGGAAACGATAACCAAGACCAAAAGACAACCCTCAGAATGGGAGAAAACATTTGCAAATGAAGCAACTGACAAAGGATTAATCTCCAAAATTTACAAGCAGCTCATGCAGCTCAATAACAAAAAAACAAACAACCCCATCCAAAAATGGGCAGAAGACCTAAATAGACATTTCTCCAAAGAAGATATACAGAATGCCAACAAACACATGAAAGAATGCTCAACATCATTAATCATTAGAGAAATGCAAATCAAAACTACAATGAGATATCATCTCACACCAGTCAGAATGGCCATCATCAAAAAATCAAGAAACAATAAATGCTGGAGAGGGTGTGGAGAAAAGGGGACACTCTTGCACTGCTGGTGGGAATGTGAATTGGTTCAGCCACTGTGGAGAACAGTATGGAGGTTCCTTAAAAAACTACAAATAGAATTACCATATGACCCAGCAATCCCACTACTTGACATATACCCTGAGAAAACCAAAATTCAAAGAGAGTCATGTACCAAAATGTTCATTGCAGCTATATTTACAATAGCCAGGACATGGAAACAACCTAAGCGCCCATCATCGGATGAATGGATAAAGAAGATGTGGCACATATACACAATGGAATATTACTCAGCCTTAAAAAGAAATGAAATTGAGCTATTTGTAATGAGATGGATAGACCTAGAATCTGTCATACAGAGTGAAGTAAGTCAGAAAGAAAAAGACAAATACCGTATGCTAACACATATATATGGAATTTAAGGGAAAAAAATGTCATGAAGAACCTAGGGGTAAGATAGGAATAAAGACGCAGACCTACTGGAGAACGGACTTAAGGATATGGGGAGGGGGAAGGGTGAGTTTTGACAGGGCGAGAGAGAGTCATGGACATATACACACTAACAAACGTAGTAAGGTAGATAGCTGGGGGGAAGCAGCCGCAAGGCACAGGGATATTAGCTCGGTGCTTTGTGACAGCCTGGAAGGGTGGGATGGGGAGAGTGGGAGGGAGGGAGACGCAAGAGGGAAGACATATGGGAACATATGTATATGTATAGCTGATTCACTTTGTTGTAAAGCAGAAACTAACACACGATTATAAAGCAATTATACCCCAATAAAGATGTTTAAAAAAAAAAAAAAAAAAAGTACTCTAGATAGGATCAATAGCAGAATAACTGAGGCAGAAGAACGGATAAGTGACCTGGAAGATAAAGTAGTGGAAATAACTACTGCAGAGCAGAATAAAGAAAAAAGAATGAAAAGAACTGAGGACAGTCTCAGAGACCTCTGGGACAACATTGAACACACCAACATTCGAATTATAGGGGTTCCAGAAGAAGAAGAAAAAAAGAAAGGGACTGAGAAAATATTTGAAGAGATTATAGTTGAAAACTTCCCTAATATGGGAAAGGAAATAGTTAATCAACTCCAGAAAGCACAGAGAGTCCCATACAGAATAAATACAAGGAGAAATACGCCAAGACACATATTCATCAAACTGTCAAAAATTAAATACAAAGAAAGCATATTAAAAGCAGCAAGGGAAAAACAACAAATAACACACAAGGGAATCCCCATAAGGTTAACAGCTGATCTCTCAGCAGAAACCCTACAAGCCAGAAGGGAGTGGCAGGACATACTGAAAGTGATGAAGGAGAAAAACCTGCAACCAAGACTACTCTACCCAGCAAGGATCTCATTCAGATTTGATGGAGAAATTAAAACCTTTACAGACAAGCAAAAGCTGAGAGAGTTCAGCACCACCAAACCAGCTTTACAACAAATGCTAAAGGAACTTCTCTAGACAAGAAACACAAGAGAAGGAAACCACCTATAGTAACGAACCCAAAACAATATAGAAAATGGGAATAGGAACATACATTTCGATAATTACCTTAAATGTAAATGGACTAAATGCTCCCACCAAAAGACACAGATTGGCTGAATGGATACAAAAACAAGACCCTTATATATGCTGTCTACAAGAGACCCACTTCAGACCTAGAGACACATACAGACTGAAAGTAAGGGGATGGAAAAAGATATTCCATGCAAATGGAAACCAAAAGAAAGCTGGAGTAGCAATTCTCATATCAGACAAAATAGACTTTAAAATAAGGACTATTAAAAGGGACAAAGAAGGACACTACATATTGATCAAGGGATCGATCCAAGAAGAAGATATAACAATTGTAAATATTTATGCACCCAACATAGGAGCACCTCAATACATAAGGCAAATACTAACAGCCATAAAAGGGGAGATCGACAGTAACACATTCATAGTAGGGGACTTTAACACCCCACTTTCACCCATGGACAGATCATCCAAAATGAAAATAAATAAGGAAACACAAGCTTTAAATGATACATTAAACAAGATGGACTTAATTGATATTTATAGGACACTCCATCCAAAAACAACAGAATACACATTTTTCTCAAGTGCTCACGGAACATTCTCCAGGATAGATCATATCTTGGGTCACAAATCAAGCCTTGGTAAATTTAAGAAAACTGAAATTGTATCAAGTATCTTTTCCGACCACAACGCCATGAGACTAGATATCAATTACAGGAAAAGATCTGTAAAAAATACAAACACATGGAGGCTAAACAATACACTACTTAATAATGAAGTGATCACTGAAGAAATCAAAGAGGAAATTAAAAAATACCTAGAAACAAATGACAATGGAGACACAACGACCCAAAACCTATGGGATGCAGCAAAAGCAGTTCTAAGGGGGAAGTTTATAGCAATACAAGCCCACCTTAAGAAGCAGGAAACATCTCGAATAAACAACCTAACCTTGCACCTCAAGCAATTAGAGAAAGAAGAACAAAAAAACCCCAAAGCTAGCAGAAGGAAAGAAATCATAAAAATCAGATCAGAAATAAATGAAAAAGAAATGAAGGAAACAATAGCAAAGATCAATAAAACTAAAAGCTGGTTCTTTGAGAAGATAAACAAAATAGATAAACCACTAGCCAGACTCATCAAGAAAAAAAAGGAGAAGACTCAAATCAATAGAATTAGAAATGAAAAAGGAGAAGTAACAACTGACACTGCAGAAATAAAAAAAATCATGAGAGATTACTACAAGCAACTCTATGCCAATAAAATGGACAATCTGGAAGAAATGGACAAATTCTTAGAAATGCACAACCTGACAAGACTGAATCAGGAAGAAATAGAAAATATGAACAGACGAATCACAAGCACTGAAATTGAAGCTGTGATTAAAAATCTTCCAACAAACAAAAGCCCAGGACCAGATGGCTTCACAGGTGAATTCTATCAAACGTTTACAGAAGAGCTAACACCTATCCTTCTCAGACTCTGCCAAAATGTAGCAGAGGGAGGAACACTCCCAAATTCCTTCTACGAGGCCACCATCACCTTGATACCAAAACCAGACAAGGATGTCACAAAGAAAGAAAACTACAGGCCAATATCACTGATGAACATAGATGCAAAAATCCTCAACAAAATACTAGCAAACAGAATCCAACAGCACATTAAAAGGATCATACACCATGATCAAGTGGGGTTTATTCCAGGAATGCAAGGATTCTTCAATATACGCAAATCTATCAATGTGATAAACCATATTAACAAATTGAAGGAGAAAAACCATATGATCATCTCAATAGATGCAGAGAAAGCTTTCGACAAAATTCAACACCCATTTATGATAAAAACCCTCCAGAAAGTAGGCATAGAGGGAACTTTCCTCAACATAATAAAAGCCATATATGACAAGCCCACAGCAAACATCATCCTCAATGGTGAAAAACTGAAAGCATTTCCACTAAGATCAGGAACAAGACAAGGTTGCCCACTCTCACCACTCTTATTCAACATAGTTTTGGAAGTTTTAGCCACAGCAATCAGAGAAGAAAAGGAAATAAAAGGAATCCAAATCGGAAAAGAAGAAGTAAAGCTGTCACTGTTTGCAGATGACATGATACTATACATAGAGAATCCTAAAGATGCTACCAGAAAACTACTAGAGCTAATCAATGAATTTGGTAAAGTAGCAGGATACAAAATTAATGCACAGAAATCTCTGGCATTCCTATATACTAATGATGAAAAATCTGAAAGTGAAATCAAGAAAACACTCCCATTTACCATTGCAACAAAAAGAATAAAATATCTAGGAATAAACCTACCTAAGGAGACGAAAGACCTGTATGCAGAAAATTATAAGACACTGATGAAAGAAATTAAAGATGATACAAATAGATGGAGAGATATACCATGTTCTTGGATGGGAAGAATCAACATTGTGAAAATGACTCTACTACCCAAAGCAATCTACAGATTCAATGCAAGCCCTATCAAACTACCACTGGCATTTTTCACAGAACTAGAACAAAAAATTTCGCAATTTGTATGGAAACACAAAAGACCCCGAATAGCCAAAGCAATCTTGAGAACGAAAAAAGGAGCTGGAGGAATCAGGCTCCCTGACTTCAGACTATACTACAAAGCAACAGTAATCAAGACAGTATGGTACTGGCACAAAAACAGAAAGATAGATCAGTGGAACAGGATAGAAAGCCCAGAGATAAACCCACGCACATATGGACACCTTATCTTTGATAAAGGAGGCAGGAATGTGCAGTGGAGAAAGGACAGCCTCTTCAATAAATGGTGCTGGGAAAACTGGACAGGTACATGTAAAAGTATGAGATTAGATCACTCCCTAACACCATACACAAAAATAAGCTCAAAATGGATTAAAGACCTAAATGTAAGGCCAGAAACTATCAAACTCTTAGAGGAAAACATAGGAAGAACACTCTATGACATAAATCACAGCAAGATCCTTTCTGACCCACCTCCTAGAGTAATGGAAATAAAAACAAAAATAAACAAATGGGACCTAATGAAACTTCAAAGCTTTTGCACAGCAAAGGAAACCATAATCAAGACCAAAAGACAACCCTCAGAATGGGAGAAAACATTTGCAAATGAAGCAACTGACAAAGGATTAATCTCCAAAATTTACAAGCAGCGCATGCAGCTCAATAACAAAAAAACAAACAACCCCATCCAAAAATGGGCAGAAGACCTAAACAGACATTTCTCCAAAGAAGATATACAGAATGCCAACAAACACATGAAAGAATGCTCAACATCATTAATCATTAGAGAAATGCAAATCAAAACTACAATGAGATATCATCTCACACCAGTCAGAATGGCCATCATCAAAAAATCTAGAAACAATAAATGCTGGAGAGGGTGTGGAGAAAAGGGGACACTCTTGCACTGCTGGTGGGAATGTGAATTGGTTCAGCCACTATGGAGAACAGTATGGAGGTTCCTTAAAAAACTACAAATAGAATTACCATATGACCCAGCAATCCCACTACTGGGCATATACCCTAAGAAAACCAAAATTCAAAAAGAGTCATGTACCAAAATGTTCATTGCAGCTCTATTTACAATAGCCCGGAGATGGAAACAACCTAAGCGCCCATCATCGGACGAATGGATAAAGAAGATGTGGCACATATACACAATGGAATATTACTCAGCCTTAAAAAGAAATGAAATTGAGCTGTTTGTAATGAGATGGATAGACCTAGAATCTGTCATACAGAGTGAAGTAAGTCAGAAAGAAAAAGACAAATACCGTATGCTAACACATATATATGGAATTTAAGGGAAAAAAATGTCATGAAGAACCTAGGGGTAAGACAGGAATAAAGACGCAGACCTACTGGAGAACGGACTTGAGGATATGGGGAGGGGGAAGGGTGAGTTTTGACAGGGCGAGAGAGAGTCATGGACATATACACACTAACAAACGTAGTAAGGTAGATAGCTGGGGGAAGCAGCCGCAAGGCACAGGGATATTAGCTCGGGGCTTTGGGACAGCCTGGAGGGGTGGGATGGGGAGAGTAGGAGGGAGGGAGACGCAAGAGGGAAGACATATGGGAACATATGTATATGTATAGCTGATTCACTTTGTTATAAAGCAGAAACTAACACACCATTGTAAAGCAATTATACCCCAATAAAGAGGTTTAAAAAAAAAAAAAAAAGCCCTAGGTATGCTCTCCTCAGGTTAAATGGCATCCATAATGGGATCTAAATAATCACCCTCCAACTGTTGTTCTAGACCCTGACTGTGTTGTTTTGAAATTGGCCTGTAGTTCCAACAACAACTTTGGCAAGCCATTGATGCTGAACTAGACCTTTCTTCAGGTTTGGGGGTGAAACCATAAACTTCATTGGTTTTGAGCTCTTACTACCTAGAGGTGGAACAAGTATTCCAAACGATTGATGATCTTCAGCCTGATCTAGACCTATGTCTTTAGCCTTACTTTTGTGTCCAGAAGGCAGAAACAAGGGCTAATTCTGATCCCAGTCTAGAACTGAAACTGCCTCTGGGAGCTTTTGCACTGGAACTGCCTCTGGGAACTTTTGATATTGCGTTTGCTTGTTATTCAGATACTGATGTGGAACAGCAAACTGATCTGGCCCTGTAGGCATCTCTCCAACCGAATCCGTGTCCAGGTATGGAACCTCAGTCTCAGGCAACTCCTGATGAGGTGGGGCAAACATCTGGACTGGAGACAAGGACATCAAGTAATTAAAGACCCCGGCTTCTGCCAGGGGTGTAAGGGCATGGGGCAATTTGGGAGAGGTTCTGAGACATGTGAATACAAAGCCTCGGTCAGACGTGTGGGGTTAGGGGTCACCTGCACGGGGCCCATGGCCCACTCCGGAGGCTGAACTGCCTGGACTAGAAACCAGAGTCCTTGCCACGTGAGGAAGAGCCGTGGGGCGCAGCCACGACACAGAGGCGCAGCCGCGACATAACATGCGGCGGCTCCCAGGCCCAGCGACCCAGGCCAGTGAGGAGCCGGAGCCTCATCCTCCTTCAGAGCCAAACCTAACTGCTCTGCCAGCACCGGGACACGAGGGCTCACGTTAGCAACCGCGGGCCCCGGCCCCGCCTAACGTCCCACCTGTTATTTATGACATCTTTAGTTGCGCCACAGTTATTAGGCTCGTGCGGAGATCCAATCCGCGCCACCAGAGTGGGCCTTTTTCCCAGAGTCCCCAGGGCGCAAGCCACCCTTCCCCTTGCAAAGGCAAAAATTACCTCTTGCTGGGCCCTCTTCCCAACCCCTCCCTGCCCTCCCTGGCCCCAAACAATGAGGCGGGATTTGGGCTGCAGACCCGAGTGGCCCCAAACTCCAGCAGCCCAGGGGTGGAGGGGGGCTGGGAAGGATGCAGACCTTCCCGTGGAAACCAAAGGACCTGGCATTCTGGGAAATTCAAAAGTGCTAGTCCGGTTCTGGCAATCTGAACTCTTCCTCCACAAAGCTGAAGTCTGAGAGACATTCTTCCTCCCTTTGGCCACATGGCTGACAAGAAAAGTAGCTGACCTGCAAAATGAGCACCAGTTAGGGTGGTGGGAGGGGAACACACCTTACAATTATGCAAAAATGTTGCCATTTCCTCCAAACTCTCAATATTCACGTCTCATTATTCATACATCACTCTGTTATTAGGGGTCACCACTGAATCAGTGATGACTCCAGAACTTCTGTAGGAGGGGTTTGGGGCAGGTGAGCAATTCATTCTGGGAAAGAGTCTAAAACCAAGTGAATGGCCCTTTACGTTACCATGGGAAGACTTCCCCCATCCCAACTTGTCCCAACAGAGCCATTAATCTAGAAAAAACTACAGTGTCACTTTTCAAAGGTCTACCCTGTGTGCACATATGGAGAATACACTTAGAATGTTAAAGTCAGCATGTTAAGTAATGTTCTTGAAATACTGTAACTAGCACCCAGTTTGCTTTCTTCACAGTCCTTTTTATAATCTATTTAATTTTAGTCCTTTTTAATTGTCTGCTACACCTTTAACACCTAAACTCCAAGAGAGAAGGAGCTTCATCCTATTTCCAGTGCCTAGCACATAATGGTTTCTAAAGGGAACTGATTCCAAGATTGGCCTCATTTAGGAGTGGATCTGTTGTTATAATCAGATTTCCAAAATCTTTAGTATCAATACGGAATCCTTTCCTCTCACATTTCACAGGAAGATAGACTTCTTAAAGCCCAAACATGGATACGTTTGAAGTGTCCTTGACTGATTAAAATTGAACTGAAATAATTATTCTGTAGAGGAAAAACTTTCAAAATTTTTTCATTTTTCAGAACATAACCACCTTTTCTTTCTCTACTTTCTTCCCTTCAAAACAAACTTTGCAATATTGGGGTGAGTTAAATAATCAGAAATCTAGCCCCAAATTAAGCTCTCAATGGCATGAAACACATTTTTTGCTCCTTTTAAAGAAAAACCCTATATGCAGTACATTAATTTTTTCTTTTAGAAATTACGTTGACAACTTAATCCCTAATTCGAGGTATCCATATAACTGGTTTACAGAAAGGTTCTTTGGCAAAAAGATTTAACACAAGATATATAAGAAATCTGGGTAATACAACTTACTTGAAAGGCATGAATAGTTTTTAAACAGTGTAGCATAATCACACTTAAGACCATAGTTAGTTTGTTCCCAAATCCCTGCAATTCTAATTGAGGGGAGTTCTAAAGGGCCTGTGTCTTCTCCTGTGTCTGCAACCATAGACGTACACTGATGACCCTCGATCCTGCTCTCCAAACTTCAAATAACGGGCCAGAGACAAGGCTCGGAACTTGGAAAAGTCCTAGAAATTCCCTGCCTCAAAACCAGTTTCAGAGTTTCACCTTTTCCTAAGGAAGACAGAACTGAGTAGATATGCTGAAGTCTTCCAAATCCTGCTGGTTGTTTCAAATTATGGCTACACTGGCTGTGTACCCCTTGAGCTTTTACCTACACATACTTGAATTAAATCCTATAGTTCCTCTTCGGTTCTAGCATCTGTGACCTCTTCACAGGGTCTATATGCCACAGCTGTTTTACCACTTTCTGTAAAAAAGTTAACAAGGATCAATTCAGAAGTTTTCTTGTTCTAAAACTTCCTGTATACAATGGTAGCACCAAATAATTAGACATTCTTTTGCTTCTAAAAGCAGAAAATAAGAGCATTTTCCTAGAAGTTCCCTCATCTGACACTTCAGTTTTTATCATAATTATTTGTGAAAACATACATAAGAAGTATCAATTTTGGTTCAAAAATTTTATGAACTTAGAAATAAGAACTAAGGAATAAGGACATAGAAATTAAAAGCTGTGGAAACAAAAATGTTCAATCACAATACAATTAAATAGGAAGGCATTAGGTGGGAGTCAAAGTGAGTTCAAACCTGGGATAGATACCACTGGACTATAATAGATACTTCCTATTAGAAGCAAGGCAAGTGCCTACTCCTTGAGACCAAAATTCTACCAGACACAATGAACATAGCTTTAGAGACAGAGACAGAGAGAGAGAGCATTTGAACACTCTACTGGCAGAAACTGGCCCATGTACATTCTAGACAATACAGCTTTCCTCAAGGCAAGCTAGGGCCACCAGGCTTTTTGGTCTAAGGAGTTTTGGGTACATATAAGGAGTACCTTGCCATATTAGGCACAAACAACCCAGTCATTTAGTTTGGTTCTTAAAGGTTGTTACCCAGAGTTGACAGCTGATGGAGATTCTGCCTGATGACCAGGGAAATCACACTTCACTGGAAGGATTGCCCAGGCTGGAAAGCCAAGACCAATCCAGGGTCAACTCTTAAAAGCAAATAAGGTCTCTGACAACTTAGCTATGATTCCTCAGTCTCTAAGCCTGCAGGGCTGTCAAGCAGGGGAGCGGTTCTCTTCCGGGAATCTACTAATCATAAAGTTTCGTTTGGGCACAGCCTGTGCCATTCTCACCGCTGTATAACTCGATAGGGAACAAAAACAATCCTATTCAATCATATGACCACTTTCAAGGTTTACAAAAACGTAGCCGATTATTATATAAGAATCATATTCACCCAATACATCAGAAATGAAAACTGAAATTAAACTGATTCCGAAAACATAATCTAATAAACTCTTCAACAAGAAAACAGCAGTAATATTAATAGTCAATATATTTTGTCTGCTTACTATGTTTCCGGCATAGCTCTAAGCTTTTTCGATTCATCATCCCATTTACTCTTATAATATCCCCCATATGGTGGTAAGCTGAATTACTAACCCTATTTGCAGATAAAGAAATTGCAGCTTAGAGATATTAAATACCTACAAATGTCTCTGGCTACAAAAATCTAAAATTGCAACAACAACAACAAAATCTAAGAGACAATGTTAGGACTCAAACACAGGTGTCCAAGGCTTATAATCACTACACTATTCTGTATGAGAAGCAAGCAATTGAGGGAGAACTGGATCGAACACCTTCTGTATGAACTGGGGCAAGTGATTCTACATCTAAACACTGGGGACAATAATATGTGCTGTCGTATTTCTCATAAATGCCGCAAAGAACAAATGTAAGACTGCTGCTGTGAAAGCATCTGGTGAATGAAAGAATATGTAATGTTTTAGATAACCATTATTTTCATCCAATTAACTTTTCACATAAGTTTATTTGCTCACTAAAACTGAAGTACTTCAAGGACAATCAAAAAGGTCTTACCTAAAACCACATTCAGCAATTTCTGGAATGCATCTGTCATAGCCTTCTGAATAGCAAGCTTCTGGGTTACCTTCCTTCCCATAAGGAATGATAATGACCCTAAATCCAACCAAAACAGATGAATTTAAAATGCCTATATGAATAACTGATTTCCAGGTTATATGTTTAAAACTAAAAATGCATCTGTGATTCTTAGATCATTACCTTAGTGATTAAGGGCAGGCACAACACTGGGGTACGGGTGAATGTCTCCGTTGCAGGTATACCCTGGCATGGCATACTTTTACTGCTCAGATCTATTCTGGAAGTTCCTAAAATACTACACGGGAAATGTAAACCAAAAGCGTGGCACAAATCTCATATTACTCACAGATTTCAAATGGACAAGCTGAGGCTACACTGCTACAGACCCTGCTCTCCCGTGCGTAAAGCGCTGGATTCATACAGTGAGATAGATTTGGTTGTAGTGCAGATGATCTGGACTCTACTCAACCATCACCCACTCAGGTGGATGGTGGAGCCTCCTCCACCCCATTCGCTAACAGCCCTGCCTCTGACTTAAAACCCTAAGCCCAAGTGCCATGGATTCTAGGAAAAAACTCAGTACCAATCGGAATCCCCTTTCTGGGGATCTACATTTACCTATTCTGCTCAGGCCCTTTTATAGGAGGCAAAGGACTGAACATTTACACAAGAGTTTATTTCAATCTGTAGACAATGATTTTCTTAGGATAACTGAAGGACAGAAGACATCTGTATTTGAAGGACTATTTTAGCACAAAAATAATTATTAACCAAAAAAAAAAAATTCCTAACTAATTTTCCCTCCTCCTAAGATTCTGAACAGGCAGTCAGTTCTAAAATTCTAAAGGTTAAGGTGCTGTCAGGTATTGCCTAAGACAAAAACCTATATTGTCGAGCAGAACCATTCTGCCCAGGGCTTTAGTTGCTTAGAAAAGGTGATGATGTATCTGAAAAGTTGAGTTTCAGAAAGAAAGGAAAAAAGAGAAATCCCACTCCCTCACCTCCCCACACACACACATACTGGAAAGCAGACCTTCCTCCAACTTATCCAAAGGTTCCTCAGCCATGCCAACTCCAGGACTCCTGCACTCGTGGGAGGGCAACACCACCTCTAAAGCACGGAAGAACTTCAGGCTTTGCTTCTGAAGTGGTGTCACAATATCTGTATTTTCCCTTTTTTCAAGGTTAGAAAGATCCTGAAGCTCTTAGGATTTTGAATTAAAAGCTAGACTTCAACATATTCTGTTGTTAGAAATAAAAACTAAACTCCAGCAATCCCAGGTAATAGTCTAGGTATGCTATCCCTTCAAAATCAACTGAGACTTGCAAATGAATGACTAGATATGGACAAGTATTTTTTTTTTTCTGATATACCATACAAATACTGGGGAAAATTATGGACACCACCATCCAAGTCATTGAGATTATCACTAATTCTAGATGGCAGGCCAATGCCCAGATACTTTCATGTGGAAGTCTCTCACATCTCCTCCCCATAGCCCTGTTCTGTTCTGCTCTCTAAAGTCTAGGAGTTCATCGTTGAAAGGAGTCTGGTTAGTCAAAGAAAATCTACAGAGTTTACCTTGATGATCCTTTTTGACCACCCACGGAAACCAAAGTTGTAATTTGCCAATTCTTGGCATCTGGAGCTCTTTAGGGCAAGCGTATTATGTTGAACCGCCTTAGGTCTGGTGCCCAGATGAACCTAAAGACATAAAAGACCAAAAAATATCACAACCCTACATAGAGACTCATTTTGGAAATACCTGAGATTCATCAATACCAATTTTACAGAGTGGTTGTGAAGATTAAGTAGGAAATTTTTAGCAATGAGTTCACAGTGATCCCTAAATAAATGTTATTTAGTATTTTTAAGTCAGTACTTTTCTGCATCATTTCCAGGACCCCTGATTAACCGGAAGGTTCCCTGACCTCTGGTGGTGAAAGTGATGATGAAAGAACAAAAGAAGCCCGGCAGAATCCTATTATGGGGATGGGGGTACGCAAAGGAAGTGAACTGTTTTACTTGTCTCATCCTGTAGCTCCTGCTTGAGAATATGACCTGAAGAGGAGACAAGATGGACCTGCCACTGAATTAGGACCTTAATCTGTAGCACCCCCTCCCCAAGTTACTAACCCCTCTTAGAAGAGGGAATACATACACCTCTATGAATGTTAATAAAGCAACCAAAAGAATTAGAGGTTCATCTGCATTAACAGGTTTCTTTGAGAGTGCAAATATATCCATTCTTAACTCTCTAAAGAACTTACATATTACTGTGGAGTTTTTATATCACTAGTTCTTTCTTAAAGGTCCATTTCCATTTGGAACAGGGTGTAGTATATAAATATAGTCATAAAAATTCAAATAATACAAATAAAGTCAAAGCATTGTTAATTCTTTATTGATTTGTTTGTGCATCTTCCTCTGTCACTAGTGTATGAGCTCCTTAAGTGCTTGAAGGAACCATATATTATTCTTTCCTTGTTACCAGAAACAAGCATAGGTCTTGGCATACAATAGAGGAGTGATGGTCTGTTGACTGAGTGAAGGAATGAGTACATAAGAAAATGAAATTACTTTCTCCAACTGAAGCTGCCTGCAGGGAAGGAGAAATGAAGACTAATGTTTAAATGTTGAGTGTCCCATGGGAGGCTATGTCCTGTGCGGTGAGTCACAATGGATCTGTCCTGGACAATTAGGAAGCTTCAGAAGGGCTCTGAGCCACTGGGTAGTAGAGACCGTTGACATCTGGGATAAGCTTGCCACAGTTCTTGCTGGCAAACCTTTCCCTTCATGCTACTGAGAAAAACTCAGATACATTAGGCCTTTCCTTCCTTTTATTTTAAGATGTTATTCTCTTTTCTGTATTTATAAAACACACAGGGGAAAAAGATAGGAAGATTCCTGCCAATGAATAAGAGAACACATAATTGGAACTTCCGTGCTGGTGCAGTGGTTAAGATTCCGTTATCCCAATGCAGGGGGCCCAGGTTCAATCCCCAGTCAGGGAACTAGGTCTCACATGCATGCTGCAACTAAGAGTTCGCATGCCACATTTAATAAGCCTGCAAGCCACAAATAAAGGAGCCTGCCTGCTGCAAATGGGGAGCCCACATGCCAAAACTGGGGAGCCCTTGAGCCGCAACTAAGGAGCCCGCCTGCTGCAACTGAGACCCGGTGCAACCAAATAAATAAATAAATAAATAAAATTGAAAAAGAACCCATAAGTAAAGTAGGGAAAAATTTCGGGCTTGTGGGTAGTAAACTAAGGCTCTGCATTAAATAAAGAAATCTAATACGAATGCCCTTTCCTCTCAACTCTATTGTGACTTGGAGAACATTTTCTTCATTACGCCATCAGTGACGGGCTTTATGCTGTGAAAATCTCACAACCTATGCTTATGGAATGGTCTTAATGTCCAATATAAGAAAAGAACTCATTACTCACAACCGATACCAAGTAACTGTTTCATAATCTTTCCAGGACCATCTGTAATATCTGAGTGCTACGTGAAATGGTCGCAGGGTCCGCAAATTAAAGAATGTCTGACACAAAATCCTTTCAATCCCAGGGACTACAGCCAGGATTGAAGAGGGTGTTAAACAGGGTACAGAAGTGGGAGGTAGTGTACCTGGAGTCACATCTGAGGAGAGTTCTCAGATTCAATAAAGGTGAAATCAGTGAGTAAAGAAATACGGGTGAGAAGAGGCAGAGGTCAGTAGGAAGTAGCTAGAGCAAGAAGCCAATCAGAGAAGACACACAATTATAAAGGGAAAGGTCTGGGAAATCTAAGCCTCACTCACTTATTCAGAAGAATTGAAAAGGTCCTTAACATAATGAAATGTTAATTCTGGGGAGGTAAAATTGGATGGCATGTTAATATGGAATAAGGTTTCTACAATGCATTAAAGAATATTTAACCATTTTCTGGAATCTGAAGTGAGTTCTTAATAGGCAGTTTGAGAGTGATGATGATGATGAAGCCTCCTTTATCTTACATCTGACAAAAGTCTGTCAAGCTCGGGACTTTGCTGTTGGCACACTGGTTAAGAGACTGGGTACCAATGCAGGGGACAAGGGTTCGATCTTTGTCTGTGAAGATCCCACATGCCGCAGAGCAACTAATCCCGTGTGCCACAACTACTGAGCCTGTGCTCTAGAGCCCGTGAGGCACAACTACTGAAGCCCGCGTGCCTGGAACCCGTGCTCCGCAACAAGAGAGGCCGTCGTGATGAGAAGCCCACGCACCACAACGAAGAGCAAACTCTGCTCGCCGCAAATAGAGAAAGCTGGCGCGCAGCAACAAGACCCAACGCAGCCAAAAATAAATAAATAAATTTATTAATTAATTAAGAAAAATTTTTGTCAACCTCACACATTTGAAATCCACATAAATGTATATATAAGGAAGATTCTTGTGAAGATTTCTTAAATTAAGGGACAGCATAAAATGACATGAGGTTTAACATCAGTTAAGTTAGGGTTTGGCCTCTAGTTTCCACATTTACTGTCATGAACCTTAAGTAAGTCACCTAACCATCCTGAGTTCGAGTTTCTTCATCTAAAATAAAAGAAAGAAACAACTGGGGAACTGGGGGATCAGTGGAGCAGTGCATGTGAGAGCATTCTGTACACCACAGTGCTGTACAAACGCTAGCCGTTTTTTTTTTTTTTGCCCCCTGGGATCTCAGTTCCCAGACCAGGGGATTCAACCCGGGCCTTCAGCAGTGAAAGTGCAGAGTCCTAACCACTGGACCACCAGGGATTTCCAGATGGCCTATTAGTTTTAAATTCAGCACTTCATCCCAGTAGAGCGAGGAATTCCAAATTTGGACCCACCTTCACTGGAGATGTGTGAAAAAGCTGCTTCTGGTCGCATGCCTTTTGGGCTCTGTGGACATCCCTTGCTGAATAAAACTTGATGGCAGAGAACCAGACTGCCCACTGCTGAGTTTAAGACTCGGACTGAATACAGAAGGCCAAACTGGAGAAGATTGTAAACAGAGAATGCTTTAGGGTGGTCTCACACTAAGAAAGTGCAGTAAATTTCAGGCCCAGGAAACCAAATCGCCCATTCCCTTATATTCCCCCAGCCCTTTGCCACAGGTAACTGTGGTGAGCCTGCTACTCCAAACACTTCTCATTTCATGAACAAGTTCCCTCTGAAATCCTAAGCTTGGAGAAGCATTAGGAGGCAATGCCTTCTGTTGGGGACTAACTCTCAAAAATCTATGGGGGTGAGCTGACTGCTCAGGTCGTCTCTAGAACTAAGATTCCTCTCAGCGGAGACCACAGGCAGATGAGGTACTGAAGCAGTACCCCGGGGCGTCCAGTTACTGGGGCGCGGGGCGGCTTCTTCCACCCTTCCCTCCGATCCGGCACGGCTCAATTGCAAAGCCTCGGGGGTGGGTCCAGAGCTCAGCTCCCACACCAGCAAGGTTTTGTCACCCCCGATGGGAACTGCAAAAAGTACCAATTGCACCAACCCACCGTCACCGCACGTGTGCTGCTCGGGGCGCAAACGGACTACGCGTGCACACGCGCACGCGTGCTCTTTAAATACTTAGTGTCCATAAATCTAATATATAGAAAAAGAGCTGAAAGCCCCTGAGTGTTTTGTGGATAGAAAAGCGTGAGATTCAGAGCAAGTTCAGAGCTTGACAGCCAAAAAATAAACTAGCTCTCCATTCCATTAGAAGTGCTAGGTAGCAGCTTCTGGTTATGGAAACAGAAACTCTCAGGCTCCAAAGAGGACATAAAACAGCATCACTTGTACTCTTTATAAAATTGCAGAAACAAACAAAATAAACAAAAATATATTTACACCTGTCCTATAAGACAAAGGGTAACTGAGACCTAATGTATATAAAATCAGTTAAACTGTGAGGCACTATATCAATAAGTTCTCATTTGCAGAGAGCACAGCATAGGATATGTGACCATTAATGTTAATTCCCTTCCCCCATCCATTCCTTTCTCTTGTTCCTTTATGTATGCGGATCAGTTACATTATTAAGCTGACAATGTAACTGAGCTATTATTAGCTTAATAATGTAACCAAGGATCTGACTTTTAGCAAGGGGGTAGTTCTTAGAAACTTAGGGAGCTGGAACTCTGAAAGTATGAATTGAAATAATGCAATTACATCATGAATTTTAAAATTTATCATCATTGATTAAAAATAAAAATATTAAATAATTAAAAATTTATTATCCCACAATTGAGACTCACCACAACGTGTGACGTCTGTCAGGCATTCACTGTCACAACGCAGCTTGACTGTCTTTCAGACAACCTCAATGGTATTTTTAAATTGGCAGAGGCAGCAGGCCATACAGCTAGGTAAGATCCTATAAATGAAAACACAGGTAATTAAATTCGTGGTAAAAGAGTTACTTGAGTAGGTAGAAGAGGTAGGCCAAGGCCACCACAGACCACTGCAAAAAGGAGTTCTTGGGGCATATGGACTGCAGAACTGGATAGGGGCCGGTTGGCCAATTGCTGCTCTTGACTGTTGTAAATAAATATAGAGGAGGAGAGATGTGCCCAACAGAAGGATTAGGATGGCAGTAGGTACGGTATGCCAAGAAAAAAGGGAATAGGGATTAGAATTGGGTGACAGTGATCTGTAGTTTAAATCCGAAGTATTTCCTTCCAACCCGAAAGCCTCACTTTGGGTTGAGAGTACACAGGAAGAAGGCAGACTTCTAAGAAGAGTCTGAATAAGACCGCACCTTCTGGAGTCCCTTTCTCAGGTCCTATTTGTGAGTAGTAATATATTAGAAGTTATTCTAGTAGTAGAAAAGCATCGTGTGGTTAAACAATAACAGAGGTCGCTTTGGCCAAATCTGGACAAAAGGAACATTCCAAAGAATAACATTATCATTATAATAAGTTATAACATAGCTAATTTTAAGAAAAGCACACGAGTTCATAATGATACTCAAAATGAAAGTGGGGGGGCTCTTCATTATAGAATAATGTCAGCTAATAAATGGAAAAGGAAAGATAGAGTTAGCAAAGTGTCATTTGGCAACTATCAATGTAATAATCGATTCAGACAAGGATTATCATTGATGCACATTTGGGTGAAGAGTTGTTTGAACATAGGATCTTCACTGATCCTAAACTTTCACCCCACATATTATTTTTCAATTACCAAGGGGAAAAATAACTTTACAATGGAGAGATATGGAAGATACCACCTTAATCGAGTGATCAAACGTAGCACTGGGCCACCTGAAGTGACGAAGTATGAAGATTACATCACCTATATAGTATTCTTCCCCAAAAAGTTTCCTTTGAATCTAATGAGGAAACAGACAAATCCAGATTGTTGGGCAATTTATAAGACAACTGGCTTAGACTCTTCAAAAATGCCAATGTCATAAAAGACCAAGAAAAAAAATAGCAGGGAAATATTGTAGATTAAAGGAAACAAAGACATGACACGCAATGCCTAATCTTATTTGGACCCTGTATCAAAGCAAAACACACTTAAAGAATGTTATTGGATTCTGGCCAAGATGAAGTAACAAGGACCAATTTAACCTTGCACCTGAAGCAATGAAAAAATCAGACAGAACATATGAAAAAACACTTTTCAAGAAACTGGACCTCAGGCAATAAAGTTCAGTAATCCTCATGAGGTGGGAAATAAATGAAGTGATCCCTATAATTGCCCTAATTTACTTCTCTGAGAGAGTTTCCAGGTCATGGTACAGGGAAGAGAAGTCCAGGCAGAGACTGGTGGACTCCCTGACTGATGAAATGGAGCTGACAGTCTGGGAAAACCAAGGTAACTAGAGTTCAAAAAGCAGAGTATCAGAGACAAAAGAAGTGCACAGACAAAGAAGTCTGGAGATATGCAGAGGGATCTCTTGAGAATTCAACAAAGTATTTGTCAGTACATTTGTGGGAGGAATTACTTGATGCCAGGAAAAGGGCCACATGAAAGGATTAATAATAAGAATAACTGGATATCACACAAGGTTGTAGGAATAGTACCTGTTCTTACAAGTCAGACTGGAAAACCTCATGATACTCAGAAAAGACTTGTCTCAGTAGTTGCAAATAATGCGCGCCAGACTAAAGGAGTCCAAGTAGGACTCCTACCCAACGAAGCTTAAAAGCTAGACCTAAAAGAATAAAATTGTTTTGAGTAACTTAATTTCACCCAAAACAAATCCCAAGCATTTTACAGGAATATAAATATATATATCACAGAATAAACTAAAACTCACAGTATCTGGGATCATATGAAAAATTGCCAAGCATGCAAAGAAGTAGGAAAATATGCCCCATAGTGAGGAGAAAAGGCAATCAATCAGAACTAACCCATAATCTATACAGATGTTAGAATTCGCAGAAAAGAACATTTAAAAAGTTATTATACCTGAAGTAAAGTTATTGTAACTGTATTTCATATGTGAAAAAACCTAGACTAAAAACTGAAAATGTTAAGTACAGGCATGGAAAAGGTAAAACAGACCAAAATTGAGCTTCTAGAGATTAAAAGCAATGTCTAAATGAAAAAGATATTGAAAGGTTAATGGCTGATTAGACACTGCAGAAGAAAGGGTCACTGAACATTAAGGCATAGCAACAGAAACTATCCAAAATGAAACAAAAAGAGTAACAAAACTAAACAACAACAAAACTTAATAGAGCATCAGTGAGCTGTGCAACAACTTCAAGTGGCCAAATACATGTGTAATCAGAGTCCATGAAGGAGAGGAGAAATGCAAAATTTGAAGAAATAATAGCCAAAATGTTTCCAAAATGGTAAACACTATAAAGCCACAAAGTCAAGGAGATCAATGAACTTTAAGCATAAGAAACACGGACAAAACTACACCAAGGCACAAAAAATAATCAAATTGCTCAAAACCAGCAATAAATAGAAAAATTTAAAAGCAGCAAGAGCAAAAAACTATACACTACATACAGAGGAACAAACATAGCAATGACAGCAGAATTTTTGTTGGAAACAATATAAATGAGAACACAGTGAAATAACATCTTTAAAGTAGTGAATTGAATTCTATCAAGCTAGAATTCTATACCCAAATATGTCAAAACAAAAGCAAAATAAAGACTGTCTCAGACATACAAAACCTGAAAGAATTCATTACTAGTAGACTTTCACTTTAAGGTATGTTAAAAGAAGTATTTTCAAGCAGAAGAAAAATGAAATCAGATTGGAATATGGATCTACATAAAAGATTAAGAATACAGGAATAGGGACTTCCTGGTTGTTCAGTGTTTAAAAATCTGCCTGCCAATGCAGGGGACATGGGTTCGATCCCTGTTCCGGGAAGATCCCACATGCCACGGAGCAACTAAGCCTGTACCTCACAACTACTGAGCCTGCACTCTAGAGTCTGTGTGCCACAACTACTGAAGCCCATGCACCTAGAGCCTGTGCTCTGCAACAAGAGAAGACATCCAGTGAAAAGCGGGTGCACCGCAACAAAGAGTAGGCCCTGCTTGCCGCAACTGGAGAAAGCCCAGGAGAAGCAAAAAAGACCCAACGCCGCAAAAAAATAAATTAAAAAAATACTTAAAAAAATTTTTTAAGGATTTTAGTCATTCAATATATGTCTCTGAACACAATGGAAATAAATTAGAAGTTAACAAATCTGAAAAAGCTCCAATTATTTGGAAACTAAACAACACACTTCTGAGTAACTTTGTGGTCAAAGAAGAAATAAAAAGGGAAATCACAAACTATTTTGAACTCACTGAAACTGAAAACATAATATGTCAACATGTGGGATATTGCTAAATCTGTACTCAAATCCCTCAACTTCCACCTTAATCTGGGAAAACGAGAGCAAGTTAATCACAGAGTAAGAGAAGAAAGAACACAATAAAGATCAAGGTAGAAATAAATAAAATGGAAAACAGAAAAATACTATGGATATGAAAAGGATAATAAGAGAATATATAGAATATACCAATAAATTCAAGATGAAATGGACAAGTTCCTTGAAAGACAAGCACTACTAAAGATTTTCAAGAATATAGATATTATGGCTTCCCTGGTGGCGCAGCGTTTGAGAGTTCGCCTGCTGATTCAGGGGACACAGGTTCGTGCCCCCGTCTGTGAAGATCCCACATGCCGCGGAGTGGCTGGGCCCGTGAGCCAAGGCCATTGAGCCTGCGCGTCCGGAGCCTGTGCTCCGCAACGGGAGAGGCCACAACAGTGAGAGGCCCGCGTACCGCAAAAAAAAAAAAAAAAAAGAATACAGCTATTAAAGAAATTGGATGTGCAGTTTAGAACCTTCCAACAAAGAAAGCTTCAAGTCCAGGTGGCTTAACTGATAAATTCTACCAAGCATTTAAGGAATAAAATAATGTCAATTCTACACAAACTCTACCAGAAAGTTGAAGAGAAGGGAATATTTCCCAACTTATTTATAAGGCCAACTTTCACCATATCAAGATTAGACAATGAGGGGGGGACCTTGAAGATGGCGGAAGAGTAAGACGCGGAGATCGCCTTCCTCCCCACGGATACACCAGAAATACATCCACACGTGGAACAACTCCTACAGAACTCCTACTGAAGGCTGGCAGAAGACCTCAGACCTCCCAAAAGGCAAGAAACTCCCCACGTACCTGGGTAGGGCAAAAGAAAAAACAGAGACAAAAGAATAAGGACGGCACCTGCACCAGTGCGAGGGAGCTGTGAAGGAGGAAAAGTTTCCACACACTAGGAAGCCCCTCCGCGGGCGGAGACTGCGGGAGGCAGAGGGGGGAGTTTCGGGACCGCGGAGTAGTGCACAGCGACGGGTGCGGAGGGCAAAGCGGGGAGATTCCTGCACAGACGATCGGTGCCGACCAGCACTCACCAACCCGAGAGGCTTGCTGCTCACCCACCGGGGCGGGCGGGGCTGCGAGCTGAGGCTCGGGTTTTGGTTTTGGACGGAGCTCAGGGAGAGGACTGGGGTTGGCGGCTTGAACATAGCCTGAAGGGGTTAGTGCACCACGACTAGCCGGGAGGGAGTTCGGGGAAAAGCCTGCACCGGCCGAAGAGGCAAGAGACTTTTTCTTCCCTCTTTGTTTCCTGGTGCGCGAGGAGAGGGGTTTAAGAGCGCTGCTTAAAGGAACTCCAGAGACGGGCGCGAGCCGCGGCTAAAAGCGCGAACCCCAGAGACGGGCGCGAGCCGCGGCTGAGGGCGCGAGCCCCCGAGACGGGCGCGAGCCGCGGCTGAAAGCGCAAACCCCAGAGACGGGCGCGAGCCGCGGCTAAAACCGCGGACCCCAGAGACGGGCGGGAGACGCTAAGGCTGCTGCTGCCGCCACCAAGGGGCCTGTGTGCGAGCACAGGTCACTCTCCACACCCCTCTTCCGCGGAGCCTGTGCAGCCGGCCACTGCCAGGTTCCCGGGATCCAGGGACAACTTCCCCGGGACAGCGCACGGCGGGCCTCAGGCTGGTGCAACGTCACGCCGGCCTCTGCCGCAACGTCACGCTGCCTCTGCCGGCGCAGACCGGCCCCGCACGCAGTGCCCCTCCTTCCCCCCTCCCCCAACCCCCCGCCTGAGTGAGCCGGAGGCCCCGAATCAGCGGCTCCTTTAACCCCGTCCTGTCTGAGCGAAAAAACAGACGCCCTCCAGCGACCTACACGCAGAGGCAGGGCCAAATCCAAAGCTGAGCTCCTGTGAGCTGTGAAAACAAAGAAGAGAAAGGGAAATCTCTCCCAGCAGCCACAGAAGCAGCGGATTAAAGCTCCACAATCAACTTGATATACCCTGCATCTGTGGAATACCTGAATAGACAAGGAATGATCCCAAATTGAAGAGGTGGAATTTAGGAGCGAAATCTATGATTTTTCTCCCTTTTCCTCTTTTTGTGAAGGTGTACGTGTATGCTCCTGTGTGACATCTAGTCTGTATACTCTAGCTTCCACCATTTGTCCTAGGGCTCTATCCGTCCATGACTTTTTTTTAAAAATTCTTTTTCTTAATAATTAAGTTTAATTGTAATAACTTTATTATACTTTACCTTCGTTTTTTCTTTCTTTCCTTCCTTCCCTCCCTCCTTTAGACAACGAATCACCCCAAATTGAGGAGGTGGTCTCAGGGAGCAGGATTTATGATTTTTCCCCCTTTACCTCTTTTTGTGAAGGTGTATGTGTATGCTTCTGTGTAAGATTTTCTCTGTATAGCTTTGCTTCCAACATTTGTCCTAAGGTTCTATCCGTCCCTTTTTTTTTTTCTAAATATTTTTTAATTCAATAACTATATTATACTTTATTTTATTTTTACTGTATCATCTTTCTTTCTGTCTTTTTTTCCTTCTTTCCCTCCTTCCTTCCTTCCTCCCTCCCTCCCTCCCTCCCTCCTTTCTTTCCTTCTTTGCTTCTTTCTTCCTTCCTTCCTTTCCTCCTTTCCTTCTTTCTTTCCTCATACTTCTACTAATTCTCTCTACTTTTTCTCCCTTTTATTCTGAGCCGTGTGGATGAAAGGCTCTTGGTGCTCCAGCCAGGAGTCAGGGCTCTGCCTCTGAGGTAGGAGAGCCAACTTCAGGTCACTGGTCAACAAGAGACCTCCCAGCTCCACATAATATTAAACAGCGGAAATCTCCCAGAGACCTCCATCTTAACACCAGCACCCAGCTTCACTCAACGACCAGCAAGCCACAGTGCTGGACAACCTATGCCAAACAACTAGGAAAACAGGAACACAACCCCACGCATTAGCAGAGAGGCTGCCTAAAATCATAATAAGGCCACAGACACCCCAAAACACACCACCAGACGTGAACCTGCCCACTAGAGAGACAAGATCCAGCCTCATCCAGCACAACACAGGCACTAGTCCCCTCCACCAGGAAGCCTACACAACCCACTGAAACAACCTTAGCCACTGGAGACAGACATCAAAAACAACGGGAACTACGAACCTGCAGCCTGCAAAAAGGAGACCCCAAACACAGTAAGATAAGCAAAATGAGAAGACAGAAAAACACACAGCAGATGAAGGAGCAAGATAAAAACCCACCAGACCTAACAAATGAAGAGGAAATAGGCAATCTACCTGAAAAAGAATTCAGAATAATGATAGTAAGGATGATTCGAAATCTTGGAAGTAGAATGGACAAAATGCAAGAAACAGTTAACAAGGACCTACAAGAACTAAAGATGAAACAAGCAACGATGAACAATGCAATAAATGAAATTAAAATCACTCTAGATAGGATCAATAGCAGAATAACTGAGGCAGAAGAACGGATAAGTGACCTGGAAGATAAAGTAGTGGAAATAACTACTGCAGAGCAGAATAAAGAAAAAAGAATGAAAAGAACTGAGGACAGTCTCAGAGACCTCTGGGACAACATGAAACGCACCAACATTCGAATTATAGGGGTTCCAGAAGAAGAAGAAAGAAAGAAAGGGACTGAGAAAATATTTGAAGAGATTATAGTTGAAAACTTCCCTAATATGGGAAAGGAAATAGTTAATCAAGTCCAGGAAGCACAGAGGGTCCCATACAGGATAAATACAAGGAGAAACATGCCAAGACACATATTAATCAAACTGTCAAAAATTAAATACAAAGAAAGCATATTAAAAGCAGCAAGGGAAAAACAACAAATAACACACAAGGGAATCCCCATAAGGTTAACAGCTGATCTCTCAGCAGAAACCCTACAAGCCAGAAGGGAGTGGCAGGACATACTGAAAGTGATGAAGGAGAATAGCCTGCAACCAAGACTACTCTACCCAGCAAGGATCTCGTTCACATTTGATGGAGAAATTAAAACCTTTACAGGCAAGCAAAAGCTGAGAGAGTTCAGCACCACCAAACCAGCTTTACAACAAATGCTAAAGGAACTTCTCTAGACAAGAAACACAAGAGAAGGAAATGACCTATAGTAGCGAACCCAAAACAATATATAAAATGGAAATAGGAACATACATATCAATAATTACCTTAAATGTAAATGGACTAAATGCTCCCACCAAAAGACACAGATTGGCTGAATGGATACAAAAACAAGACCCTTATATATGCTGTCTACAAGAGACCCACTTCAGAACTAGAGACACATACAGACTGAAAGTAAGGGGATGGAAAAAGATATTCCATGCAAATGGAAACCAAAAGAAAGCTGGAGTAGCAATTCTCATATCAGACAAAATAGACTTTAAAATAAGGACTATTAAAAGGGACAAAGAAGGACACTACATAATGATCAAGGGATCGATCCAAGAAGAAGATATAACAATTGTAAATATTTATGCACCCAACATAGGAGCACCTCAATACATAAGGCAAATACTAACAACCATAAAAGGGGAGATCGACAGTAACACATTCATAGTAGGGGACTTTAACACCCCACTTTCACCCATGGACAGATCATCCAAAATGAAAATAAATAAGGAAACACAAGCTTTAAATGATACATTAAACAAGATGGACTTAATTGATATTTATAGGACACTCCATCCAAAAACAACAGAATACACATTTTTCTCAAGTGCTCATGGAACATTCTCCAGGATAGGTCATATCTTGGGTCACAAATCAAGCCTTGGTAAATTTAAGAAAACTGAAATTGTATCAAGTATCTTTTCCGACCACAACGCCATGAGACTAGATATCAATTACAGGAAAAGATCTGTAAAAAATACAAACACATGGAGGCTAAACAATACACTACTTAATAATGAAGTGATCACTGAAGAAATCAAAGAGGAAATTAAAAAATACCTAGAAACAAATGACAATGGAGACACAACGACCCAAAACCTATGGGATGCAGCAAAAGCAGTTCCAAGGGGGAAGTTTATAGCAATACAAGCCCACCTTAAGAAGCAAGAAACATCTCGAATAAACAACCTAACCTTGCACCTCAAGCAATTAGAGAAAGAAGAACAAAAAAACCCCAAAGCTAGCAGAAGGAAAGAAATCATAAAAATCAGATCAGAAATAAATGAAAAAGAAATGAAGGAAACAATAGCAAAGATCAATAAAACTAAAAGCTGGTTCTTTGAGAAGATAAACAAAATAGATAAACCACTAGCCAGACTCATCAAGAAAAAAAGGGAGAAGACTCAAATCAATAGAATTAGAAATGAAAAAGGAGAAGTAACAACTGACACTGCAGAAATAAAAAAAATCATGAGAGATTACTACAAGCAACTCTATGCCAATAAAATGGACAATCTGGAAGAAATGGACAAATTCTTAGAAATGCACAACCTGCCAAGACTGAATCAGGAAGAAATAGAAAATATGAACAGACCAATCACAAGCACTGAAATTGAAACTGTGATTAAAAACCTTCCAACAAACAAAAGCCCAGGACCAGATGGCTTCACAGGTGAATTCTATCAAACGTTTAGAGAAGAGCTAACACCTATCCTTCTCAAACTCTTCCAAAATATAGCAGAGGGAGGAACACTCCCAAATTCCTTCTACGAAGCCACCATCACCTTGATACCAAAACCAGACAAGGATGTCACAAAGAAAGAAAACTACAGGCCAATATCACTGATGAACATAGATGCAAAAATCCTCAACAAAATACTAGCAAACAGAATCCAACAGCACATTAAAAGGATCATACACCATGATCAAGTGGGGTTTATTCCAGGAATGCAAGGATTCTTCAATATACGCAAATCTATCAATGTGATAAACCATATTAACAAATTGAAGGAGAAAAACCATATGATCATCTCAATAGATGCAGAGAAAGCTTTCGACAAAATTCAACACCATTTATGATAAAAACCCTCCAGAAAGTAGGCATAGAGGGAACTTTCCTAAACATAATAAAAGCCATATATGACAAGCCCACAGCAAACATCATCCTCAATGGTGAAAAACTGAAAGCATTTCCACTAAGATCAGGAACAAGACAAGGTTACCCACTCTCACCACTCTTATTCAACATAGTTTTGGAAGTTTTAGCCACAGCAATCAGAGAAGAAAAGGAAATAAAAGGAATCCAAATCGGAAAAGAAGAAGTAAAGCTGTCACTGTTTGCAGATGACATGATACTATACATAGAGAATCCTAAAGATGCTACCAGAAAACTACTAGAGCTAATCAATGAATTTGGTAAAGTAGCAGGATACAAAATTAATGCACAGAAATCTCTGGCATTCCTATATACTAATGATGAAAAATCTGAAAGTGAAATCAAGAAAACACTCCCATTTACCTTTGCAACAAAAAGAATAAAATATCTAGGAATAAACCTACCTAAGGATACGAAAGACCTGTATGCAGAAAATTATAAGACACTGATGAAAGAAATTAAAGATGATACAAATAGATGGAGAGATATACCATGTTCTTGGATGGGAAGAATCAACATTGTGAAAATGACTCTACTACCCAAAGCAATCTACAGATTCAATGCAATCCCTATCAAACTACCACTGGCATTTTTCACAGAACTAGAACAAAAAATTTCGCAATTTGTATGGAAACACAAAAGACCCCGAATAGCCAAAGCAATCTTTAGAACGAAAAAAGGAGCTGGAGGAATAAGGCTCCCTGACTTCAGACTATATTACAAAGCAACAGTAATCAAGACAGTATGGTACTGGCACAAAAACAGAAAGATAGATCAGTGGAACAGGATAGAAAGCCCAGAGATAAACCCACGCACATATGGACACCTTATCTTTGATAAAGGAGGCAGGAATGTACAGTGGAGAAAGGACAGCCTCTTCAATAAATGGTGCTGGGAAAACTGGACAGGTACATGTAAGAGTATGAGATTAGATCACTCCCTAACACCATACACAAAAATAAGCTCAAAATGGATTAAAGACCTAAATGTAAGGCCAGAAACTATCAAACTCTTAGAAGAAAACATAGGAAGAACACTCTATGACATAAATCACAGCAAGATCCTTTCTGACCCACCTCCTAGAGTAATGGAAATAAAAACAAAAATAAACAAATGGGACCTAATGAAACTTCAAAGCTTTTGCACAGCAAAGGAAACCATAACCAAGACCAAAAGACAACCCTCAGAATGGGAGAAAACATTTGCCAATGAAGCAACTGACAAAGGATTAATCTCCAAAATTTACAAGCAGCTCATGCAGCTCAATAACAAAAAAACAAACAACCCCATGCAAAAATGGGCAGAAGACCTAAATAGACATTTCTCCAAAGAAGATATACAGAATGCCAACAAACACATGAAAGAATGCTCAACATCATTAATCATTAGAGAAATGCAAATCAAAACTACAATGAGATATCATCTCACACCAGTCAGAATGGCCATCATCAAAAAATCAAGAAACAATAAATGCTGGAGAGGGTGTGGAGAAAAGGGGACACTCTTGCACTGCTGGTGGGAATGTGAATTGGTTCAGCCACTGTGGAGAACAGTATGGAGGTTCCTTAAAAAACTACAAATAGAATTACCATATGACCCAGCAATCCCACTACTTGGCATATACCCTGAGAAAACCAAAATTCAAAGAGAGTCATGTACCAAAATGTTCATTGCAGCTCTATTTACAATAGCCAGGACATGGAAACAACCTAAGCGCCCATCATCGGATGAATGGATAAAGAAGATGTGGCACATATACACAATGGAATATTACTCAGCCTTAAAAAGAAATGAAATTGAGCTATTTGTAATGAGATGGATAGACCTAGAATCTGTCATACAGAGTGAAGTAAGTCAGAAAGAAAAAGACAAATACCGTATGCTAACACATATATATGGAATTTAAGGGAAAAAAATGTCATGAAGAACCTAGGGGTAAGATAGGAATAAAGACGCAGACCTACTGGAGAACGGACTTAAGGATATGGGGAGGGGGAAGGGTGAGTTTTGACAGGGCGAGAGAGAGTCATGGACATATACACACTAACAAACGTAGTAAGGTAGATAGCTGGGGGGAAGCAGCCGCAAGGCACAGGGATATTAGCTCGGTGCTTTGTGACAGCCTGGAAGGGTGGGATGGGGAGAGTGGGAGGGAGGGAGACGCAAGAGGGAAGACATATGGGAACATATGTATATGTATAGCTGATTCACTTTGTTGTAAAGCAGAAACTAACACACCATTGTAAAGCAATTATACCCCAATAAAGATGTTTAAAAAAAAAAAAAAAAGAAAGAAAAAAAGATAAAAAAAAAAAAAAAAAAAGATTAGACAATGACATTGCAAGAAAACTGCAGACCAGTATCTCTCTTGAACACAGAGGCAAAAATTCTTAACAAAATTTTAGCATATCAAATCCAGTATTATATAAAAAAATGATACATCATGTCCAATTGGGTTGATCTCAAGAATGAAAGGTTGGTTTAATATTTGAAAATCAATTTACCCAACTTAGTACACTAAAAAAGAAAAATCAGGACATCTCTGGTGAGGCAGTGGTTAAGAATCCACCTGCCAGTGCAGGGGACATGGGTTTCAGCCCTGGTCCGGGAAGATCCCGCATGCCACGGAGCAACTAAGCCCGTGCACCACAACTAATGAACCTGTGCTCTAGAGCCTGTGAGACACAACTACTGAGCCCATGTGCCACAACTAGTGAAGTCCATTCACCTAGAGTTCGTGCCCTGCAACAAGAGAAGCCACCGCAATGAGAAGCCTGCATACTGCAATGAAGAGTAGTCCCTGCTCGCCACAACCAGAGAAACCCTGCATGCAGCAATGAAGACCCAAAGCAGGCAAAAATAAATAAACAAATTAAGAAAAGAAAAGGGAAAAATGACATAATCATTGCAATAGATGCAGGAAAACAATGAAAAGAATCTAACATCCATTCCTGATTAAAGAAAAAAACAGCCCTCAGTAGACTAGGAATGGAAGGAGACTTCCTCAACCTGATAAATGACTTCTACAAAACACCAAACATCATATTTAATGGTGAAGGACAAAGTACTTTCTCTCCAGGATCAGGACAAAAGCAAGGATGTCTACTCTCATTACTTCTATTTGACACTGCACTGAAGGTTCTAGCCAGTGCAATAGGGCAACAAAAAATAAGCCATATTCAGAATGGAAAGGAAGAAGTAGAACTATCTTTATTTGCAGATAACATGATTATGTAGATAACCTGATAGAATCTACAAAATTCCTACTGGAAATAATAAATGAGTTTATCAAGTTTGCAGGGTACAAGATCAACATACAAAAAGATTAATTTATCTCAACAAACAATCAGAGATCAAACTTTTAAAATACTACTTATAATAGAATCTAACATATAAAATACTTAGAATAAATCTGATAAAATATGTAAAAGACTTGCACACTGAAAACTGTAAAATATTGCTGGGGGAAATTAAGGAAGACCTAAATAAATGGAGAGATATAATGTATTCATGGATCTGAAGATTCAATATTGATAAGATATCAATTCTCCCCAAATTGATTTATAGATCAAAATCCCAGTAGGCTTTTCTGTAGAAATAGGCAAGCTAATTCTAAATTTTATCTGGAAATAAAATTCAGAATAACTAAAACAACGTTGAAAAATAACAAAGTTGAAGAACAGTAACTGATTTCAAGGTTTATGAAGCTACACTTTCAAGACATTGTGATAGTAGTGTAAAGATACACAAAAAATCAAAGGAACAGAATAGAAAGTTCAGAAGTACAGAGATATGGACAACTGACTTTCAGGTTCAAAGGCATTTGAGAGGAGAAACGATTGTCTTTTCAATAAATGATGCTGGAACAACTGAATATCCAGGTTCAAAACAACTTCCATCCAAACCATATACAGAAATGAACTCAAATTGGTTCAAAGGTCTAAATGTATAACATAAAACTATAAAACTTCTAGAGCAAAACAAGTGAAAATTTTTATGGCCTTGAGTTAGGCAAGATTTCTTAGATACAACACCAAAAGCATAATCCATAAAAGAAAAAAATAGATAAATTAGCCACCATCAAAATTAAGAAATTCTACCCTACAAAAGACACTACAGAGAGAATGAAAAGATGAGTCCAAGAATGGGAGAAAATACTTAGCAACTTACACATTGGATAAAGGACTAATTTCAAGAATATATAAAGAACTCTCAAAACTCCAGAAAAATATAGATAAAAGATTCAAAGATATACATATGGAAAATAGGCATATGAAAAGATGTTTGACAAGATTAATCATTAGGGATGCTAGACTGAGAAAAAATTGCACACCTATTAAACTATCTAAAATTGAAAATACTGAGCATAGCAAGTGTTGGCCGCGACGTGAAGAAGATGCAACTCTCGTACACTGCTGGTAGAGATGTAAAATGATCAAGCCACTATGGAAAATAGGTATTTTTAAAAAGCTTAAACATACACTTACCAATGATCCAGCCATTCTACTTGCAGGTATTTACCCAAGAGAAATGGAAGTATATATCCATACAAAGACTTGTACACAAATATAGCAACTTTATCTGTAAGAGACAAAGACTGAAACAACTCACATGTCCATCAATGGTGAATAGATAAATTGGGGTACATCCGTATAATGGAATACTATTCAACAAAAAACAGAAATGAATTACTGATACATAAAAAATATGGATGAAGATTAAAATAATCATGCTGAGCTTAAAGCCAGTTAGAAAAAAGTATACACTGCATGATTCCATTTACATAAAATTCTAGAAAATGCAAACGGAAAGCACATCAATGGTTGCATGGCGACTGGAAAGGGCAAGGAACGATTGGAAGCAATAATTACGAAGAAACGTTAAGAAACTTTCTGAGGTGATGGACATTTTGATTTTGGTGATGTCTTCATGGTGTGTATGTATGTGTGTATGTGAACACAGATTACTGTATGTCAATTATACCTCAAAAAGCTGTTAATAGAAATGATATTATATGAGAGAGAATTGGGGAAAATTGAATAGCAACTCTTTATTAGGTAATATTATTGTGCAGGAATTTAATTTTTTCAATACTGTGTGTTAACAGTATTGTAGTTACATAGGGAAATAAATTTTTTTTTTTTTTTTGCCGTACGCGGGCCTCTCACTGTTGTGTCCTCTCCCGTTGTGGCGCACAGGCTCCAGACGCGCAGGCCCAGCGGCCATGGCTCACGGGCCCAGCCGCTCCGCGGCATGTGGGATCATTGCTGGACCGGGGCACGAACCCGCCTCCCCTGCATCGGCAGGCGGACTCTCAACCACTGCGCCACCAGGGAAGCCCCGGGAAATAATTTTTAATATCCAGAGAGGAGGACATCTAGCTGACAAGAGAGGGATCACAATTGTGGCAGATGCTGTGGGAGGCTGAGGAAGATGAGGCTAGAGCAGTGAACAATGTGTGATGGCGTGGTGAAGACAGTCATTTGTCAGCTGACCTGACAAAGACGGTTGGAACAGACTGCTAAATGCAGGGTTCTTTCCGCATACTAATCTCATTCAATCCCCTCAACTAGCCTTGGCACAACAAAAACTTTCTATTAGCTTGCCATACTGGAGGGGCGATGGCACAATTTAAGGTGAAGTGAGTTGTGTAATGAACTGTCACAATAGGGTCCTACAGAAATAGATTTTGTTTAATGGAAAAAAAAAAGAAATTTGACCCTTCCCTCAAAACATATATGAAAATTAACTCAAAATGAATCATAGACCTAAATGGAACTATACAACTTCCGAAAGAAAACATAGGAGAAAATCTTTAAGATTTTGGATTATACAATGGGGTCTCAGAAAAAAATTCCTTAGATAAGACACAAAAAAGCACAAACCACCTAAGAAAAATTGCTAAGGGCCTTCCCTGGTGGTTAAGACTCCCAGTTCCCAACGCAGGGGGCCCCGGTTCGATCCCTGGTCAGGGAAGTAGTTCCCACATGCATGCCGCAACTAAGAGTTCACATGCCACAACTAAGAAGACCATGAGCCGCAACTAAGGAGTCCATCTGCTGCAACTAAGACCCAGCACAACCAAATAAAGAAATTAAATAAATATGAAAAAAATTGCTAAATTAGAGTTCATCAAACATTTAAAACTTCTAGTATTCAGAGACAATTTAATACCATGAAGATAAGTCACAATCTGGGAGAAGATATTTACTAAACACATCTCTGAAAGAAAGGACTTTTTCCATTGCTTTTTATATAAAGCCCTCTTAAAACTCAATATAAATATCCAATTAAAAATGGATTTTAACAGACACTTCATTTAAAAAGATACTTGCACATGAATAGATACTCAACATCATCAGCTATTACAGAAATGCAAAATGTGGCAAAACCATGAGATCCAACTACACACCTAAAAGAAAGGCTACATTTGTTTTAAAAACAAATATAATGATCAGGTGACGATGTGGATCAACTGCAACTCTCATAGACTGCTGGTGGGAAAGCAAAATGGCACAGGCACTTTAGAAAACAGTTTAGCAGTTTCTTAAAAAGTTAAATATGCACATAGCATATGATGATGCAATCCAACCCTCAGGTATTTTACCCCAAAGAAATGAAAACATATGCTCGCACAAAACATATGTTCACACACACATGTGAGTGTTTTCAGAGGCTTTGTTCATAATAGCCAGAAAACTAGAAAAAACTCAAATGTTCATCAAACGATGAATGTGTAAACAAACTGTGTTTCCACACAAGTAGAATACTACTCAGCAATAAAAAGAATGAACTACTGACAGGTGCAACAAAACAGATGAATCTCCAAAGAGACTGGTAAGTGAAAGAAGCCAAAAACTAACGGCTACATACCACATGATTTCAGTTATAAGATATTCTGGAAAAGGCAACATTATACGGACAAAAATCAGATTGTTGGTTGACAGGGGCTGGTAGTGGGAGGAGGATGGATTGACTACAAAGGGACATGAGAGGTCTTCTGGGATTTCAGAAGATTTCTTTACCTCAAATGTGGTGGCTACAGAATTATAAGTTTGTCAAAACACATCACAATGTATATTTATAAACAGTGAATTTTGTGAAATGAAAATTATACATAAATAAACCTGACATAAGAAAATAATAAAACAAAACTAAAGAAAAACAATTGAGTGAAAATAAATGTAAGAAAAATCAATTTACAGTTTTTCCAATTCAAGGGTCAACATGACGATGCTTTCAATAGTTGTAAGTGACACTTGTGTTGTTCCCATGTCTCTGAAGGAGAAGCCCAAACATGCATGATATAAAACCCAAAGACAAAAATTCTAAACTTAAGAAGATACTTAACATGTGATTACTTCAATTCTGGCTTCTGACTTGCCATAGATGATAATTCTAAAGAACTTTTACTGAAGAAATTTAAATTTGCATCATCAAATGAATGACCTTGGTGCTGAAGAGCACAATCATTATTTATTATCCGAACTTTTCATTTTCAATTGCATCTACCTCTTTGATCACTCTTTTTAATAAAATCATGTACCCCTTATTCCTTTTTGCTTTCTGGGATAAATAATATTCCTACATTCATCTACATCTTCATAACTATATGTGTTCTTCAACACTGTTCTCATTCTCTGCTGGCTGTCTTACCCATATATATTCTTTCTTAATCCTTTTCTTTGCCAATAACTCTTATTTTCAATAACCCAGTTAAAATCTAAATTATGACTTTTCATCCAAAGTACTCAATCTTTGACGAAAGCAAAAAAGAGCAGAAATTATCTCATGAGCCATGAAACTGTTGCAATACTTACAAATATTTTAATGCTGGCAATTTAAAAAGATAAGAATCTTTACCTGTTGTCAAAGGGTTATGATTGAGAAGTCTGAAAAATGGAATGGAATTAAAATTATCTGCATTTTCCATTACTTCCATGAAAGCTTATATTCACTTTTTTTGGTATGGAACTTGAAGGTGAAAAAAAAAATCATTTTCTATTTTTACCTATAAATCACTCTAAGAGTCTGTAAAACACTCTTTCTTTGGGAACTACCCAGTTCTCTAGATGATAAAGTGGAGAAGAGAAACAAACAAAAAAATAGGAAAAAAAAGTAGCTAGCAAAGAAAAAATATGCCAAAGAACTTTTCAGGTTAAAAACCCAAGAAGTGCCTATGCTGGTAGGAAGCCCTTGCTCTGTAAAAAAGTACTATTCCTAGTGTCCTCCATAATTCAAGGTGTTTTTCTTCCATCTCTACAAATTTTTTAAAATTTCATGATTTAAACTACCCAGTTAAAGACAAAAATAGGGCTAATTCCTTGGTTCTGGAGCCAGAGAAGGAGAGATAAATCCAATAGGAACTGGTGAAAGCCATACTCCCATCACATAGTACCATGTGTATTCTTCTATCACAGCCTTTGTTACTGTGTATGTAATCACCTGTTTACTTGTCAGTCCCCTAGATAGTCAGCAACTTGAGAGCAGGGACCACACTTTATTCTCATTATTATTCCTCTGCCTGACACAGTGCCTAATATTTACTAGGTATTTCATAAATGTTTGCTGAATAAATAAATAAAATTTTGTTTATATATCAATAAAATAAACAAATAAATTTGGGGGAACAAAATTTTATTCCAAAATGCTGGAATAGATTTTCTTCTTAGTTCCTTCTCTCTTTTTTTTTTTCTTACTTCTTTAAAACAAACAGGGGAAAAAAGACCAAAAGAAACAGGAAGAAAGAAAAGACTATCTAACTTTAGGTTAACTCTACTCAAGAATTATTAGCATATTTTTGAAGAATCTTATAATTACCAAAACTAATATCTTTTGGGTTGCCAGGCATCTGTGATCAGCATTTAACAGTCAATCCTCACAGTAACCTTATGTGACAGATATATTACCCCATTGTACGAATTAGGAAACTGAGGCACAGAGAAGTTACATAACTTGTCCTAAGTCATCAAGTTAGTAAGAAGCAGAGCTAGAATTTGAACTCACTTCTGACTGTAAAGCCTGTGTTTAACCTGAATGAAAAAAAAAGTGGGGGTGTATTAAACATATGTTAATTTAACCTTAATTTTCAGAGCACTAAATATAGAAATACCTTTTCAGTCTTCATCTACCCATCCGGGAAAGCCTCTATGAGAATTATATTTTCTCTTTTTAGTTAGTATTTATCTTTTAATTTATTTTTTCCTTAATCATCTCCCATGACAAATATTTAATTAGCCTATGGTCATTGAGACTTTAGAGATTTTTAAAAAACTATTGCAGGAAAATCAGTAAAAATGATGGAGGAAGGACATCTGAAAATTCATCCCTCCATAGAAGCAACAATACCAGTAACAACAGCAACAACAACAAAACTGGCAAAAGTGGTCAGAATCAACTTCTTCTGAACTCTGGAGATTTAACCAACAGGCTTACTGCACATTGGGAAGCAATTTATTCAAGGAAAACAAATTAATTTCTGTAAGAACAATGAGATCTGTGTTGCTTGAACCTGTCCTTGACCTTTGCTCTCCATGCCAGTGGTAGCCTTGAAAAACAGCCCACATCCCTGGTACCAGACGAAGAAGCATGGACTGGGAGGTCCTTCAAAGCCTCATTCCCAAAGAACTGTCATTGTTTAGCATGTCTGGTGGTCCCCTGGAAGACATCACTTGAAAGGCTTGCCCTTTGACCTGACTGAGAGCTGTCTAGTGAGAAAAGCTGTTCCTCAGGTTGCATTTCTGGAAAACATCTTCAAGCAAATATTTTAACATGGCGGTTGCATGAGGCAATGGCTAACAGTTTGGGGCAATAAACAGCCCAACCGAAAAGCTTAAAAAGAAAAGCTGAGGAATAAGATGTCCACAGAGACTTTGAAATGTGCCAATGTATTCCTGGGAAACTGGAAGACCGCAAGACATATTCCTGGGAATCTAGGAAAAGAACTGTTAGCATTAATAAAAGAATTCATCAAGGTTGTAGGATATAAGATCAATATTATTTCTACACACCAGCAATGAGTAATCCAAAAATGAAATTAAGAAAAAAAACTATTCCATGTGTAACAACACCACAAGAAAAAAAATACTTAGGGAAAAACGTAACCAAGTAAGTGCAAGATTCACACTGGAAAGTACAAAACTGTTGAAAGAAATTGAAGAAGATCTAAATAAATATAAAGACATGCTGGATTCATGGACTGGAAGATAATCTTATTAAAATGTCACTACTTCCCAAATCGAACTATGGTTCCATTGCAATTCCTATCAAAATCCCAGCTGATATCTTTCCAGAAATTGCCAATAATTCCAAAATTCACATGGCAATTCAAGGAAACAGAATAACCAAAACAATGTTGGTAAAGAACAAAGTGGGGGACTCACACATCCTGGTTTCAATACTCAGTTCAAAGCTACTGCAATCACAGTGTGGTACTGGAATAAGAACAGACATGTATATCAATGGAACAGAAATGACAGTATAGAAATAAACCCTCATATTTTTGGTCTATTGATTTTCAACAAGCGTACCAAAACAATTCAATGTGGAAAGAACAGTCTTTTCAAATGATGCTGGGACAACTGCACATCCAGACACAAAATAATGAAGCTGGACTCCTACACTTCACACCATATATGAAAATAAACTCCCAATGGATCAAATATCCAAATGTAAGAGCTAAGGCTATAAAACTCTTAGAAGAAAACACAGGAGTAAATCTTTACGACTTGCATTAGACAATAGTTTCTTAGATATGATACCAGAAGTACAAACAACCAAAGGAAAAATAGATGAATTGGATTTTATAAAAATTAAAAAGTTTGTGCTTCAAAGGACACTATCAAGCAAGTGAGAAAACATATAGAATGGGAGAAAATACTACAGGTGGGAAGAATAAGAGGCAGTTGGGAGAAGAAAAACATAGTAGTTGCTAGGTGTGACAATCTCAAAATTTTGAACTATTACAAATAAAACAGCCACCCTGAATCACCCCAAAGGGCAGACCCAAGCTATTTTTGTTTTTAGTGTTAATGCTTTTCTAAATCTGAGAAGCTGCCAGGATTCTAGTACATAGCAAAAAGTGATGACAGCACCCTGAAGTATATAAACTTTTGTGTGTATGTCGCTATCTAAAGGAAACCAATGCTAGCTGACTGGGGAAGCATTAGTGTGGCTCTGTGACGGCAGCTCAATTTGCCTTCATAGTGTAGCCACACCTCCCTTATTGATATTCTCAACAATGAGGTAAATAATTCAATAGGGACAAGGCTTTGATTTTCCCCTTATTCTCTCTTAGTGCTTATGTTCTTGGTACCATATTATTTTTACTTTTTTTTTTTGCGGTACGTGGGCCTCTCGCTGTTGCGGCCTCTCCCGCTGCAGAGCACAGGCTCCGGACGCGCAGGCCCAGCGTCCATGTCCCACGGGCCCAGCCGCTCCGCGGCATGCGGAATCCTCCCGGACCGGGGCACGAACCCGCGTCCCCCACATCAGCAGGCAGACTCTCAACCACTGCACCACCAGGGAAGCCCTTGGTACCATATTAATGTACCACAGAGAAGGCAGCATGTGAATGTGCTCTGTCTGGTTAAGTTATATAGCCTTTCTACATTGTAGAGTCCTACAGTTTCTAAAATCATGGAGCTTGTATTGTTAGAACCAATGAAGTGACTAAAAGAATTTTTTTAAATAAGCCATCAGTCTGGACCTTCATAGGTGAATGAAGCAGAAACACTTTAAAGTCAGAAAAAAAAAGTATACTTAACATTTAGGATTATCAACCACTGCTGGTTTTCCATAATATATTTCATTCCTGATTTTATCTGAAAGAGATATGATTACTACCAACATTCAAAAGGTGGTACTTTATTAATTAATAAGCTCTTGGCTCATTTTTGAGGTTGATTTCGGATATAAAATAGACTACGACACTGCTAACTACTTCACCTGATGTTTGTCAATAACATAGAGGCTTCATTCCAGTAACCTACTGACTTATAATTACCTGCAGCCCGGTGATGAATCAAGGTTTTGTGGGGCCTGAAGCTCATCTACTTTGGAAAATCCTATCTAATAAAAACATGCAAAATTATGAATACAAAAATCGCTAGGACCCTTCTCAAGACTTTGGAAGGGACCTCTGCAAGTGAGGAGCCCTGAAGCCTAAGCTTCATTGAATTCATGATAAATCCACCTCAGCTGGGGCCCTTTCCCAAACTTATTTAATGCAGGAAACTTATAAACACCCCAGTAATATGTCATTATAGGTACTAAAATAACTTAACTCGAGGGTGGCATCTTCCCTTGGTGGCTAGCCTTTGGAAAAAGATGCAATAAAGTTTTTATCTCACCATGGAAAATGTTTCCTGAAGCAAATTAGCTATGTCTATTAGAAAGACTTATCCCAAAACAAAGACTTACTATACTGTGACAATCTTTTTTTTTTTTTTTTTCATTTGCTGTACGCGGGCCTCTCACCATTGTAGCCTCTACCGTTGCGGAGCACAGGCTCCGGACATACAGGCTCAGCGGCCATGGCTCACGGGCCAAGCCGCTCCACGGCATGTGGGATCTTCCCGGACCGAGGCACGAACCCGACTCCCCTGCGTCGGCAGGCGGACTCCCAACCACTGCGCCACCAGGGAAGCACTGTGACAATCTTTTGAAAGTAACTGTGAATGAGTTTTAGGAGTACAGTACTAATTTATTTACAACACCAGATAGATCTGATTCTTTCACTACCTTTTTCTGTCAGTTAAGAGGAACACAAATTCAAAAGGAACAAGTTGGTGCCTCTTCCATTACAAATCTTTTCTAACCTACCACGCATTTTCTACTTCATCACCCCCGTCCCTCACCTTGTTACCTTGCTGCATAGATGCTCGAATAGCTCTCACATGTTTTCCCATCAACATCCATTGTCTCCTTCCAGTATGAAAGCTTCTTGGGGACAAAGTCCCTGCCCTCTGCGTCTTTGTATCCCCAGTACTTTGTACAGTGCTGACACACAGTGGGCATGGCACTCAGTGAATGTTTTTGAATGAATTCATTAATTTTTAAACTGTGATTTATTTATTTATTTATTACCACAATGTATTTTCCCGTGTTGCCGACATAACTATAGTGAAACTCTGATTCTTATAAGGAACTCTTGGTGTTATAGGATGTTTAGGAAAGGTGGTGAGTTTAAGACCTTGTATTGTCGCTACTAAAACTTCCTGGTGAAGGGACCTCATGAGCCTGCTCTCCGGTGTGCTGGAAAAGAAAAACTGACCCTTGGTGCTCTCTCCCCAAGGTAGGCATCAGCAAACTAACAAGGGAAAGGAAGGAGGGCGCTAAAGATAGGCATCTGCAGGAATTGCTAATCCAGCTCCAGACACAGCCTCAACACCTTCATTAACCCAAAATGTGTGAACTGTGTGAAACTGGATTTCTGAACCACAAGACAGGTAAGAGAGTCTTTTCCAAAGCCAGGTGTAGAAGAGCTCTTTTTTACCTTGAGTCTGAAATCACCTTCAGTCCATTGAACATACCCTCTATCATTTATTTGTGTCATGAGAAATCAAAGAATTTTTGAGCTGAAGGGGTGTAAAACCCACACTTCTTATTGAAGAGTAGTCAGCAAAAAAAGTATATTGAATTAGGCTACAGCAATGTATTTTCTTTATATTTTTCACACTACAGCTGAACACAAACAACGTCTTTTTCCATACCTCAAAGGTTCCCATTGGCCACAGATAATTCGCTTCAGAGATATATGCTTTTTGAAAAATAATGTTCTGGTTGGCTGGGGAGATCCCTGTGGTGGGTGTTCAGGAATTCTTTCTGCTTTACCATTTAAAAGAGCTAATAATGGTTGGGGAAGCACCCACACCTTTTGCTCCCTGAAGAATTCGATGCTAAACTTAGTTCTTTGCAGCTCTGTGTTGCATACATTTTAAGCAGTTAGGAACTTTGCACTTGAGGAGGATTCAAAGTTAAATTCAAAAGTGGAACTTCAGGGACCATTCGCATATTGGAGAGGCATCAATGGGATTCCATGACAATGCTAATTTGAGTGTTTTCGCTTGGTGCCTTTTACTGCCCATGCCAAAGATCAGTACTATGGAAAGCAGAGCGTTTCATGTATATGACTTATACAAGTCTCTTGGCCTCTTTGTTCCTTAGTTTCCTCATTTGAAAAAATAAAATAAATGGCTCTCAAGACATGTTTTCCGCACTGCTGGTGGGAATGTGAATTGGTTCAGCCACTATGGAGAACAGTATGGAGCTTCCTTAAAAAACTACAAATAGAATTACCATATGACCCAGCAATCCCACTACTGGGCATATACCCTGAGAAAACCAAAATTCAAAAAGAGTCATGTACCAAAATGTTCATTGCAGCTCTATTTACAATAGCCCGGAGATGGAAACAACCTAAGCACCCATCATCGGATGAATGGATAAAGAAGATGTGGCACATATACACAATGGAATATTACTCAGCCTTAAAAAGAAATGAAATTGAGCTATTTGTAATGAGATGGATAGACCTAGAGTCTGTCATACAGAGTGAAGTAAGTCAGAAAGAAAAAGACAAATACCGTATGCTAACACATATATATGGAATTTAAGGGGAAAAAATGTCATGAAGAACCTAGGGGTAAGACAGGAATAAAGACGCAGACCTACTGGAGAACGGACTTGAGGATATGGGGAGGGGGAAGGGTGAGTTTTGACAGGGCGAGAGAGAGTCATGGACATATACACACTAACAAACGTAGTAAGGTAGATAGCTAGGGGGAAGCAGCCGCAAGGCACAGGTGCTTTGGGACAGCCTGGAGGGGTGGGATGGGGAGAGTGGGAGGGAGGGAGACGCAAGAGGGAAGACATATGGGAACATATGTATATGTATAGCTGATTCACTTTGTTATAAAGCAGAAACTAACACACCACTGTAAAGCAATTATACCCCAATAAAGATGTTTTAAAAAAAAAGAAAGAAAAAGAAAAAAAAAAAAGACATGTTTTCCAATATTCATACTGGTCTTACACCCAGCTAACCAATAACTGCATGATGCTTTTACACACAGTTTTTTACATGTATTCATCTTCTATTTCACTTACTACTTGTGGAAAAACTGCATTCCATGCCGGGCCTGGATGTTCCAAAGCTCAGTTCTGTGAGTAAATTGCAACCAAGATTTCTACAAAAAAAGACACAAGCAAAAGAAGAAGAAAAATATATATTCTTTCAGAACATTTATCCTTTGGCAATCATTCTAATTTATATATGATGAAACATAACATCACTACTCCCTCCATATACACTAAAGAAATCTCACTGTGGAAGATATTATGATTTATACTTTCATGATTATATATGTGGTGCATTAGATAGAAAATAGTAAATGTTCATTAAATACTTGTGTTAAGTGACCTTTATTTCTCTAGAAAGGCAGCACTCTTGGCATTTTGGGCTGGATACTTCTTTGCTGTGGGAGGCTCCCCTGAACAGTTGGATGTTTAGTAGCATCTCTGACCTCTGTCCCCTAGGTGCCAGTAGCATATACTGTTCTGACAAGGAAAAATATCTCCAGACACTACCAAATGTCACCTGTGTGCAAAAATCACCCTGGTTGAGAATCACTGCTCCATAAAGATTCCTCTGATCTGTGTAATAATTCTCACACTAATCTTTGCTAGAGACAAAAAGGATTTGCTACATAATTTTAGTAGTATTTTTAATTGTATTTCAAAATGAGTAACAAATTAATTTTATAAAAAATTAAGCTTTATAAAAATTCCAAATATAATGAAGTTATATTTGTAACTTACATAAACTGCCGAAAAGGTATTGGTTCACATGTACGTTTTTCGATAGACGGTATTTTATTGCAGGATAAATCTCTAGGAAAGGTAAAAGGAAAATATTGCCTCAATTAGCTATTAGATATCTAATTAGTAGGAATAACTAGTAGAAGTTAGAATGATAATAATAAATAAGAAGCTTCATTCTAATCTCCAAACCTTACGAATTACTATTTGAACCTTCCAGAGCCCCTAATCCTGACTTCACCTCTCTTAAGAGTCTCACCTTCAGAATCTTCATAAATTAAATATACAACTATAGATCTTTATAGATTTTGGAGGTAATCCTTCCTGAGAGCAGAGGCATTGATTAGATTCCAACTTTTATGGCCTTATCAAATTCTAGATTATGAGCTCAACGTTTTTATCTCTATATATCATTATAATTTCTAATATTAGAAGGAATATTCTTATATTTACACATTTCCCAGTATAGTTCCGTTTCTCTAGGCCAATTCATTACTGGAAGAAATAAAAGATACCTTTTCACAAAACTTGAAAGGATGTTACTCCTATCATTAATATGTAACGTTAATCCAGGATTACACTTTCTATCATATTGACTTTTATTCGAAAATACCTACTCTTGACGATAGCTGACTATCTTATTTCCATTGATTCCAGCTTAGTCTCTCATTTCACCTAGATCGGTATAACTGTCTTCTGACTGCTGTTTCCATCTCTACCCTCTCCCCTTCTAAAACATGCTCCACGGGATCACCAGATTAACTGCTCTGGCCTTGGAATCAGCCTCACCATTGGCAGGTGATTACTGAACAGGGACTGGATGGAGCTTGGACCTACCCAACAGCAAACCTGCTCTATCAGTGGGATCAGCCTCATACACCAACAGGTACACACTGGCTTCAGGAATACCACCGTCCAGCAGAATGTGTGACCAGAACACTCACTTGCAGGCCAGAAGCAGCCATGGACTCAGCTGGCTCCTGACCCTGCCCATCAGAATGCCAACATAAGATTAGGGATACCCCAGACCCTGCAGATAGTTGTGTCAGGGACAGTGATCCAACACCAACTCTGCGACTCCTGGGTCCTGCAGCCAGAACTCAGGACCTGTGTCTTCCTCCCAGTAGCCAGCATAGCCCCAGGACCAGTGACTGGGCATTAGCCCTGATATCACCTGGACTGCAATTCAACCCATAAATGATCCAGCACTACATTTGGTGTCCCCCAGAGTTGTGCAGCCAGCTGCCTTATGATATAGCCTCACCAAGCAGCACAGACAGCCTCCATACTAGGCAGAGTCTGGCAAACATGCACTCTGGGGGCAGCCAAGCCTACCAGATTACCCACAGTAGTCAGCCCACCACAACAGAAGAGCCCAAGCAGCCCACACAGGGGGTACACCTAGAACATATAGTTCTAGGGACCAGGGGACAGTGGGCTGCTGGGACACATAGGACCTCTCCTACAAAAGGCCACCTCTCCAAGGTCAGCAAGTGCAACGAGCCTACTACATACATAGCAATAAAAACAGCAAGTTAAGAAAAATGAGGTGACACAGAAACACGATCCAAATGGAGGAACGAGATAAGAACTCAGAAGAAGATCTAAGTGAAGTGGAGATAGCCAATCTCCTCAACAAAGAGTTCAAGGTAATGACTGTAAAGATGATCAAAAAACTCAGGAGAAGAACCGACGACCAGAGCAAGAAGTTAGAATTTTTTTTAAAAGAGTTAGACCATTAAAGAACAACAAAACACAGATGAGGAATACAATAACTGAAATGAAAAATACACTAAAAGGAAACTACTGTAGACTAAATGATACAGAGGAATGAATCAGAAAACAGAGGACAGAGTACTGGCAATCACTGAAGATGAATGGTAAAACAATAGATTAAAATGAAATGAGGGGGCTTCCCTGGTGGCGCAGTGGTTGAGAGTCTGCCTGCTGATGCAGGGGACACAGGTTCGTGCCCCGGTCTGGGAAGATCCCACATGCCGCAGAGTGGCTGGGCCCGTGAGCCATGGCCGCTGAGCCTGCGCGTCCGGAGCCTGTGCTCCGCAACGGGAGAGGCCACAACAGTGAGAGGCCCGCGTAACGCAACAAAACGAAAAAAAAAACAAAAAACGAAAACAAACACAAACAAACAAAAAAAAATGAAATGAGGAACGTTGAACAGACTTGTGAAACAACATCAAGTGTACTAATATTTGCAATATACTGGTCCCAGAGCAAAAAAGGAAAGAGAAAGCAGTGTAGAACATACCTGAAGACATAAGAGCTGAAAACTTCCATAACCTGGGAAAGAAAACAGACATCCATGTCCAGTAAACACAGTAAGGCCAAAACAGGATCAACCCAAATAGGACCACACCAAGACTCACTGTAATTAAAATGGCAAAAAAAAAAAAAAGATAAAAAGACACTATTAAAAGGAGCAAAGGAAAAGCAACAAGTTACAAACATGGGAACTTGCATAAGGTTATCAGCTGACTTTTCAGGATAACCTCTGCATGCCAGAAAGGAGTGGCATGGTATGTTTAAAGTCATGAAAGGGAAAAGCCTATAACCAAAAATACTCTACCCAGCAAGGCTCTCCTTCAGATTTGATGGTGAGATCTAAAGTTTTACAGAGAAGCAAAACTAAAAGAGCTCAGCAACACCAAACCAGCTTTATGAAAAATCTTAAAGGGGCTTTTCTCAGTAAAAAAGGAAAGGCCATGACTGAAACCTAAAAATTAGGAAAGGAAACTTACTAAAGGAAAAACCTCATTGGATAAGGCCAATATTCAACAAAGGCAGGAAATCAACCATGTACATAGCTAATGGGAAGGATGAAAGAAAACAGTAATAAAATCATCTATATTCACAATAAGAAGTTCAGGGACACAAAAAACAGGTAGCTGTAAAATATAAGGTCAAATTCAGTAACTGTGGGGGAGCAGAGTAACAGTGCAGGGTCGTTAGTGTCCATGGGAAATTCAGAGCTCAGCAACTAAAATAATCACACACACACACACACACACACACACACACACACACAACTGAAAGAAATCCAAACATAATATTAAAGATAGTCCTCACATCACAGATGAAGGGAATAAAAGGGGAAGAAAGGAACACTGAAGAAATTAAAGAGGGATTCTAAAAATACCCAAGACAAATGAAAATGAACACACAATGATCCACAATCTATGGGACACAGCCAACGCAGTTCACAGGGGGAAGTTATAGTGATACAAGCTTATTCTTAGGAAACGAGAAAAATATCAAATAAACAACCTAACATTACACCTGAAGGAATTAGAAAAAGAAGAAAAAACAAAACTCAAAGCTGTCAGAAAGAAAAAAATTAAGGAAACAATGCCATATGCAATCACACCAAAAAGAATAAGATACTTAGGAACAAACACCCCAAAGCAGGTAAAAGACATGTGCTCAGAAATCTACCAGCCATTGGTGAAAGAAGTTGAAGGCGACAGAAACAGATGGGAAAATATAGCAGGTGCATGGACTAGAAGAATTAATACTGTTAAAATAACCATACTACCAAAGGCAATCTACAGATTTAATGCAATCCCTCTCAGAATACCAAAGCATTTTCACAGAACTTGAAAAAGTAATTTTAAAATTTGTATAGAAACACAAAGATCCCAAATAGCCAAACAATCTTCAGAAAGAACAGAGCTGGAGGCATCACGGCACCTTGACTTCAGATTATACTGCAAAGCGACAGTAATCAAAGAGAACTGGACCAGAGCAAAAACAGACACAAAGATCCCTGGAATAGAAGAGATCCCGGAAGGAAGCCCACACACATATATTTAATTGATTTATGACAAAGCAGGCAATATGGAGAAAAAACTGTCTCTTCAATAAGTGGTACTGGGAAAACTGGTCAGCTACATGGAAAATAATAAAATTAGAGTATTTTAGCACACCATATATAAAATAAACGCAAAACTGAATAAAGACTTAAATATAGGTCCATAAAACCCCTAGAGGAAAATACAGAACATTCTTCAACATAAATGATTGCAACAGTTTTGGGTTCAGTCTACTAAGGCAAATGAAACAAAAGCAAGAATAAACAAATGGGACTTCACTAAACTTAAAAGATTTTGCACAGCAAAGGAAACCAAAGATGAAATGAAAAGACCACCTGCTGAAGGAGAGACAATATTTGCACATGATAAGAGGTTAACACCAAAAAGATGACCAAGCAAGGGTTCATATCTAAACTACAGAAACAGCACATACGATCAATATCAGAACAACACCCAAAATCTTTTTCAAAAATATGAGAAGACCTAAATAGACATTTTTCCAAGGAAAAAATACAGATAGACAGCCAGAACTCACAAAGATGCTAAACATAGCTATTCTGGCAATAAAATGCAAATCAAAACAATGAGATATATCACCTCAGGCTTGTCAGAATGGCTGTCATCAAAAAGGTCACAAATAACAAAGGTTAGTGAGGATGTGGAGAAAGGGAAGCTCTTGTACACTCTTGATGTGAATGTGAAGTAGTGCAGCTACTGTGGAAAGCAGAATGGAGGTTCCACAAAAAACTAAAAACAGAACTACCATAATATCCTGCAATTTCACTCTTGCGTATATAACAAGAAGACAAAAACACTATTTCAAAAACATAACTGCACACCAATGTTCATAACAGTGTTATCTGCCATAGCTAAGATATAGAGTCAAACTAAATGTTCATCAATAAGTTAGGGGATAAAAATGATTTTCTAAGATGACTTCAGCAAAAGATGAAATTTTGCCATTTGCAAGAACATGGATGGACCTGGAGGGTATTATGCTTAGTAAAATAAGCCACAGAGAAAACAAGCCTGGTAGGTTATCACTTACATGTGGCATCCAAAAAATTGAATACAACAACAACAACAAAACAGACTCACAGATTAAAGAACAGACTAGTGGTTACCAGCAGGGAGAGACAGGGTGGAGGAGCAAAATATTGGGAGGAGATTCTGAGGAAGAATCCACTATGTATAAAATCAATAATCTACAGTGACGTACTGTATAGCATAGGGAACAGAGCCACTCTTTTATAATAAGTATAAATGGAGAACAACCTAAACATTTATGAATCACTATATTGTACCTCTGAAACTAATATAATAATGTAAATTAACTATAGATCGATAAAATATAAAGAAACAAGAGGAGATTGTTAG